>NW_007252358.1:250724-253929 GCF_000164805.1 Carlito syrichta | reverse complement strand
TTTATCATTTTGACTGTTTGTTTTGCTCACTTTTGTTTGCTTTCTGACTTACACTATCTGCTTCATGATTTTATTGGTCTGTCTCTGTGTAGCTACCAGTATCCTTTAGGGAATTTTGCTCAAATGTTTTTTTTTCATTTCTCTCTGGCCTTGTTTCTCTTTTTCACCTGTTAGTTGGTATGTGTATCTGTTTTCCCTCTCATTCTCCTCTCTTTCTAACTTCCTATTGACCCCACTTCTTCCATTATTTTCTCTTTTACACCTCCTTTGATCCAAGGACCAAACCTACATACCGCTGCATAGACAGATTGTAAGGCAGTGGGAAATAGGTTTCAGTGTACCCATATACCTGTTCGTGGATGCTGGAATCAGTATATACATTCCGAATCATAGCTTCCCCCTCAATTAAACCTCAAAAATGCAAAAAGTACAGCCCACAGCCCACACTCCAACCTCAAAAGTGAACAAAGCCAGAGGACCCTCATAAGGAAGAACAGGAGATTAAACAAGTGAAACTAAAGCAACCCTACTTCCATGAAAAACAGAATTAAAGAAGGGGAGGGAAAGGGGGAGAGAGAGAAAAAATTTACACAAATGAAGAAAAACCAAAAGAAGAATATGAGTCTCTCCCAGACCCCTGGGAGGGAAAACACTAAGAAAACTGACTTCGGAATGCAAACAATGAAGAGATCCCAGAATGACTGGTCCCAAACTACAAACCTAGATATCAAGGCATTAATGGAGAGATTAAAAAGAATTGAGGATAGACAAGAAGAAACTAGGAAGGAGCTGATATCTGAGATAACAGTAATAAAGAATTCTGTGAATGAAATAAATAACAAACTGACAAGCATGGAAAGCAGAATTACCCAAGCAGAAAGAAAGAATCTCAGAGCTTGAGGACCAAAATATAGAACTAACCCAAAGTGTTAAAAACACAGAAAACAAGCTTAAAAAGACAGAACAAAATCTTCAAGAGATGAGCAATTACTTCAAGAGTCCGAACCTAAGAGTAATAGGCCTTCCTGAGGCAGAAAGATAGACAGAGACCACACTGGAACAAACTTTCCATGAGATTATTCAAGAAACTTCCCTTGTCTAATCAGTAATGCAAAAATTCAAACACGAGAGATTCAGAGAACCCCTGCAAGAAAACAAAGGAGAAGACCAACTCCTAGACACATAATAATTCACCTAAACAAAGTAGGTATAAAAGAAAAAATCCTAAAGGCAGCAAGAGAAAAAGGCCAGATTACCTACAATGGAAGGTCAATTAGAATAGCAGCAGATTTATCTACAGAAACCCTGCAGGCTAGGAGAGCTTGGAGCCCTATCTTCAAAGTCCTAAAAGATAAACAATTTCAACCAAGAATAACCTACCCAGCCAAGTTAAGCTTCATCAGTGAGGGAGAATTAAAATCTTTCCAAGATATCCATTCCCTAAGAACTTACGCTGCCACCAGACCACCTCTACATGAAACACTTAAGAAAGTACTAAACACAGAAGAAAAGGAAAAAAGAACAACGTTCTTCGCAAGAGTACAGAAAAAAGAATAAAATACACATGAACCAACCCCCAAACCAAAAGAAAGTGGAAGAACAACTCTATAAGAACTCTATGATAGGGATGAACTCTCACATGTCGATAATTAGCCTGAATTATTTTCTGTTTTCCCTCTGAATGTGAATGGACTAAATGCACCATTGAAAAGACATAGAAGGACAAAATTGATAAAATACCACCAGGCAACAATATATTGCCTTCAAGAGACCCATCTTACTAGAAAGGACATGCACATTCTCAAAGTAAAAGAATGGAAAACAAATTTTCAGGAGGATGGAACACAAAAGAAAGGAGGAGTTGCAATCCTAATTTCAGACAAAATACCATTTAAGCTATCAAAAATTAGAAAAGATACAGAGGGCCACTACATAATGACAAAAGTTTCAATCCACCAACAAGAAATATCTATCCTAAACATATATGCACCCAACATAGGAACACAAACTTTCGAAAAGCAGCTTCTAGGAAAACTAAAGAAAGATATTGACTCTAACACCATTATATCTGGGGGCTTTAATACCCCACTCACAACTCTAGACAGAACATCAAGACAAAAAATCAGCAGTGAGATCCGGAGCCTCAATGTGACTCTTGACCAAATGGACTTCATTGATACCTACAGAACACTCAATCCAGAGACCACAGAATACACATTTTACTCATCACCGCATGGAAAGTATTCTAAGATCAACCACATACTTGGCCATAAATCAAGCATAAGCAAATTTAAAAGGACCAAAATTTTACCATGCACCTTCTCGGACCACAGTGGAATAAAAATAAACATTAACACAACCAAGGTCCCCCCCAAACCCACAAAGACGTGAACACTAAACAGCATGATGCTAAACAACTCCTGGGTCAATGATGAAATCAAAACAGAGATCAAAAGATACCTGGAAACAAATGAAAATGAAGAAACATCTTACCAAAATCTGGGACGCCATGAAAGCTGTAGTAAGAGAAGAATTTATATCCCTACAAATGCACATGAAGAAAATGGAAGGATCACAGATTAACAGCCTAACAAGCCACCTAAGGAAGCTGGAAAAGCAAGACCACAAAAACCCTAATTTCAGCAGAAGAATCCAGATCACCAAAATAAAAGCCCAAATCCAGGACATGGAAGACAAAAAGATAATATAAAAATTAATGAAACAAAAAGCTGGTTCTCCAAAAGGATAAACAAGATCGATGGTCCCCTAGCTAGACTGACCAAGAAAAAAAGAGAAAAAGCCACATAACCAAAAAAATCAGAAACACAAAAGATGAAGTCACATCTGACCCTGAAGAAATACAAAAGATCATTAGAGACTACTATGTACATTTGTATGGAAACAAACTTGAAAACCTCAAGGAAATGGAGGACTTTCTGTCATCACACAACCTGCCTAAGTTGAAACAAAGAGAGATTGAGACCCTAAATAGACCAATAACATTCAAGGAAATTGACTATGTAATAAGAAAACTACCTACAAAAAAAAAGCCCTGAACCAGGGCTTTCCAGCAGAATTCTACAAGACATTTAAGGAGGAGCAGATTCCAATCCTACTGAAGGTATTTCAGGCAATTGAGAAAGATGGACCTCTCCCCAAATCATTTTATGAAGCTAACATAATATTTATACCCAAGCCAGGTAGA
>NW_007252358.1:250430-250704 GCF_000164805.1 Carlito syrichta | reverse complement strand
TGCCTAGGTTGAAACAAGAAGAAATTGAGACCCTAAATAGACCAATAACAATCAAGGAAATTGACTACGTAATAAGAAAAACTACTTACAGAAATAAAACCTTGGACCAGATGACTTTCCAGCAGAATTCTATAAGACATTTAAGGAGGAGTTGATACCAATCCTACTGAAGGTATTCCAGGTGATCGAGAAAGATGGAACTCTCCCCAAATCATTTACGAAGCTAACATCACATTGATACTCAAGCCAGGTAAAGACCCAACAAAGAAAGAGA
>NW_007252358.1:228792-250410 GCF_000164805.1 Carlito syrichta | reverse complement strand
CCATAAATGTAATTAAATACATCAACAGATGTCAAAACAAAAACCACATGATTATATCATTAGATGCAGAAAAAGCTTTTGATAAAATCCAGCACCCCTTCTTGATAAAAACCCTTGAACATCTAGGCATACAGGGAACATACCTCAAAATAGTAAAAGCCATCTACGAGAAACCCACAGCCAGCATACTCCTAAATGGATAAAAATTGGAACCATTTCCCCTGAAAACTAGAACAAGACAAGGATGCCCACTCTCACCCCTCCTGTTCAACATAGTATTGGAAGTCCTGACTCGAGCAATAAGAGAAGAGAAGGCAATCAGGGGTATCCAAATGGGAAAAGAGGAAGTCAAGCTATCTCTCTTTGCAGATGACATGATCATGGACCTTGAAAACCCAAGAGAATCTGTCAAAAACCTCCTTACACTGATAAAGGCCTTTGGCAAAGTCTCAGGACATAAATTAAATGTGCAAAAGACAATCACATTTCTTTACATCAATAACAAACAAACAAAAACCAAATAAAAATGCAATTCCATTCACAATAGCACAAAAAAATGAAATACCTTGGCATCTTCCTAACCAGAGACATGAAAGACCTTTACAATGAAAACTACAAAACACTGCTCAAAGAAATCAATGACACAAACAAGTGGAAAAATATCCCATGCTCATGGATTGGAATAATCAGCATTGCGAAGATGTCCATCCTACCTAAGGCAATCTACAGATTTAATGCAATACCCATCAAATTACCAGCAACATTTTTCTCATACCTAAAAAAAAAATACAGGAATTCATATGGAAACACAAATGACCAAGAATATCCAAAACAATCCTCAGCAAAAAAACAAAAACGGAAACAAAGCAGGTGGTATCACATTACCAGACTTCAAACTTTACTATAAAGTTACAATAATCACAACAATTTGGTATTGGTATAGAAACAGGCATATAGGCCAATGGAATAGAATTGAGATGCCAGAAAAAAAAAAACCTCAATTTCTCAACCAACTCATCTTCGACAAAGCCTCCACCATCTACCACTGGGGAGAGGAGATCCTATTCAGTAAATTGTGCTGGAAAAACTGGCTGACCACATGCAGAAGATTGAAACAGGACCCCTACCTATCCCCATACACAAAAATTAACTCCAAATGGATCAGAGACCTAAATGTAAAACCTCAAACCATAAGAACCTTAGAAAATGAAGGACATACCCTCATGGAAATTGGAACTGGCATCCAATTCCTGAAAAAAACCTGAAACCCACAGGCCATAAGAGATTAGATAGATAACTGGGACTACATTAAACTAACAAACTTCTGCAAAGCCAAAGAAACCATCAAGAGAGCAGGAAGACAGCTCACAGACTGGGAAAAAGTATTTGCCAACTCCAGGTCCAACAAAGGCTTAACATCTTAGATCTACAAGGAACTCAAATGTGCTGAGAGGAAAAACACAAACAACCCCATTATAAAGTGGTCAAAAGATATGAACAGACACTTCTCAAAGGAAGACATTCGAGCATCCAACAGACACATGAAGAAATGTTCAACCTCACTAATCATCAGGGAGATGCAAATCAAAACCACACTGAGATACCACCTAACTCCAGTCAGAATGGCAATTATCAATAACTCAAAAAATAACAGTTGCTGGAGAGGAGTTACGAAAAGGGTACTCTTCTACACTTTTGGTAGTAGTGTAAACTAGGGCAACTTCTGTGGAAAGCAGTGTGGCGATTCCTAAAAGCTCTAAATATCAACCTCCCATATGACCCCGCAATCCCCCTACTGGGAATATACCCTGAAGAACTCAAATCACTGTATAAAAAAGATACCTGCACATGAATGTTTATCGCAGCATTGTTCACAATAGCAAGAACCTGGAAGCAACCATGCTGTCAATCAAAAGAGGCTGGATTAAAAAATGTGGCACATATACACAATGGAATACTACGCAGCCATAAATAAGAACAAATTCATGAATTTTGCAGCAACCTGGATGGAACTAGAGTCCATAATACTGAGTGACCTCTCACAGAAACAAAGATCTGAGTATCACATTTTCTCACTCATATAGTGGACCTTGATCATCCAACATAATACCATAAGAAAAGGACTGACAGTGGAGGAAAACTATGGGGGGGGAGGGGAAGGGAGGTGGGATTAATGGTAGTCAATATCTGTCTCGTACTGGGAGACACCCCTTATCAACAAGGGTGCCTGAACGAAGCATTTTTGTATACCTTACCCTTAACTGTACCCCACAATATCATAATAAAAGTATTGATTATTAAAAATAAATTAATAAATAAGTAATAAATAAAAAAATATTTTGTTATTAAAAAAAAATTATATATGTTTTTGCCAAATCCCATCCTCCTGTTGGCTTTGTCTTGACTCTGTCATCTTGTCAGCGCCACTCAGCTTCATCACATGCCTGTAGAGGGATGGCATGTTTTCTGGACCTTCATTCAACCAGTTCACAGCAACGTGAATGAAGAAAGAGCTTCAAGTTCCTCAAGACACTTATGCAGTAGTGTTCCTTTACTCCGTAGGGATATATTCCCAGATCGCAAGTGGATTCCTGAAACCTCAGGTGGTTAATGAAATGTAAAAATCCTATTTATTTTTCAATTTACTCCATATAATTGATTTTGTCCAGAAATGTATTGTACAAAAACTTTCCCAATGCTTTGCTGAATTCAAAAATATCCTTCCCCTCCACACGTCCCTGATCTATCTCACCCATTAGCTCCGCCAAAGATAGAAATTGTTTTATTAGAAACAATTCATTCTTCACGAATCCATGTGGAATGATCATCTCCACATGTTTGCAAATCAGTTCTATATTTATTTGGCCTAAAAATATTTTCAATCATGAGTTATTCATTATTTGCATCAGTCTGTAGTTCAGGAAATGTATTGTATCCCCTTCAATTTCAGTTCATGACATACACAAACACACACACACACACACACACACACACACACACACACACACACACACACACTTTTATTAACAAGGGCTTTATTTTCTGTTTTCAGTGTCTTAAGACAATTCCTCTTTTCTATGTTCTCACATAAGTCACTGTTGCTTCAACAACCTCATTTTGAAAGTCAATTTTCCTTTTATCTTTTTTTAAATATAGACTCCTGCTCTGTTGTCCAGGCTGAAGTCCAGTGAAGTGATCTTAGTTCACTGCAGCTTCTGGCCCAAACAATCCTCTCATCTCGTCCTCCCAAGTATCTGGGAATACAAGTATGCGCTATCAGGCCCAGCTAATTTATTTTTATTTATATTTTGTAGAGAATGGGTCTTGCTATGTTGCCCAGTCTGGTCTTGAACTCTTGGCCTCAAGTGATCTCTTTGCCTCTGCCCCCCAACTTGCTGGGATTGTAGCTGTGAACCACTGTGCCCAACCTCTAATGTTAACTTTGTTCATTAAGAAAACCTATAATTATTTAGTGTTGCCAGACATGGGGCCCTTTAGAGGAAATGGCTTTCTGATGCTGTGACTTTATTAGGGAAGCACAACTCGTAAGTGCCAGAAATAGAATTTGATGATTTTTCCATCAATGTACAGAATCTGAATAAACTAAATTTTGTTCAGACCTATTGTGTTAAGGAAATTGTGGCAGATTCTTCCCTCATGACCTTGGATTGCCCTGTCCGTGTGCTTCACATGGCACTGGGTGTGCTTGCAGGGAGTGGAGCGAGGTTGATGCTTGTGGTGATGACCTTGGCTTCAGAATAAGACCGGTTCAATTTGGAAGCGGCCGGATCTATTTGCTTTACTTACAACCAATTTATTTATATAGCTGGAGAATGTGATGTAGCCAGCTTCAATCTTAATCTGATTTTTATATAGTATGACAAAAGGGAAAAAATCAGGCAGCTTCTCTTAAGCTAACAGTTTCACGGCAACATAAAGTCACAGCTGACTGCACGGCCCACGCATTGTAGGGATTACAGGGTGTGACGGCAAAGTGGCTTTTTGAGAAATGAAATGCTGAATATTTCACTTTTTTAATATTGCCATCCTGCCAGGAATTGCTATAAAAATGTCCTGAGTCCTGAAATGGGGGGGGTGGATTCTCCAAACAACCGCCAAGTGATGTGGAAGTCTCTCAGCCTGTACATTGCCCATTTGGGCTGCTGGCACAAGAAAGGCAGCATCAGCCGAAGAATTTATTAAGGGCCCAGCTGTCCTGGCTGCCACACAGATGCTCCACAAACAGCCAGAAATTGATCCATAGGGGTTGGTAGTTCTAGGCCGAGAGTCCAGGTATGTCATCATATGCGTGGACAGCACAGCGTGACTTACAGAGTGCATTTTGTTACCTTCACTTTTTCATGGGATCTGGCTAAGTTGCCCAGGCTAGAGTGCAGTGGCTATCTACAGGGGCAGTCATAGCACACTGCAACCTTTCACTCCTGGCCTCAAGGAATCCTCTCACCTCAGCCTCCCAAGTACTGGAAAACCTGGAATGTGTCATCATACCCAGCTTGTCCCTTCAATTTTAAAAGCACCTGGTGTGATAGGCAGGCCAAGAAATGTTATCTGGCCTTTACGTGAGAGTTTTCAAAGCCTGCCCAAAGTCTTATAGTGTGTGAATAGTGGTCAGGATTCAAACCCAGGTCTCAGACATATTTTATCTTATATTCCTTGTGTTCCATCCAAGTTGTTTCTCCTCATACTTTGACATTAAAATTTTATATATAAACAGGCATCCAAGTTACAAATCTTAGAATATCAGCATTTCAAATTAGAAATGCACTAAGATACTGAATGCCGCAACTTGTTTTACTCATGAAGTATCTGAGTTTCCTGAGATGTCCGGTAGAGTGTTGGTGGCAGAACTGGACTCAGAACTCAAGAGATCTGGCAGTTCCAATTAACTCTACTTGCATTTGGGCTGGGAATGTCATTGAGCTAGATCCCTCAGGTTTCCTTTTTCCAAGTTAAATGTCTTTCTCTTGCCCAATCTGGCTTCCTTTCAGTCAGACTTGAATATTGATTGCCCTCTAAAATAGGAAAATGTCCTGGGTAAGCAAAGAGAACTGTCCTATGTTTCAAAATAGAAAGGAGAAGACAATGAAGTCAGTCTGAACTTCCCATTCTGAAAGAACGGGCTTGATTTTTCTTCTAACCTTGGAAAATCATTCCAAGAAAAGAATAATCATTGGCATATAGTCAGTCTCCTTCACACAACAGATATGAGAATGAATCAAAACCAAACGACTTTGTAAACTCTAATTGAAGCAAGAGAGAATAATACTGAAGAAACAGGCATGTGGGAAACTGAAATTCAATTTTGGGTGCAAGGAGTAAAACTCTGGAACAACTAAAATTAGATCCACAGAGTATTGATCCATGTTGAACTGAAATTGGCTTTTTCTGTCAGTCTCCCTGGAAATGAACTGAACAGAACTGAAAAGTCCTAGAAACTTCTCTCTTCAGATTCTTCACTTATAAAAAGAAAAAAAAAGTCATACAGACACTTTGTGTTCATTTGTTTAAAACAGACCATAGGATACAAAAAAGGATCCCATTTCTCATTTAATCAATAAATCAATATTTATTTGTTGTGGGTCAAAATGATAATATAGTGAGATTCATAAGACACAGTTTTCTCCCTTCGGAGAACTTTGAATATAGCTAGCAAAATAGTGTAAGTAATCCAAGCGCAGTGCAAAGAACTATAAATGATTCACTTAAAAAGTATCCTTGTAGCTGGAGAGTCAATTCTGCAGTAGCTGGTAAGGCATGATGATTGGGGAAGACTTGGTAGAAGAGGAGACATTTAACAAGTAGAAAGATAGGAATGACTCTAAAAAAATAAGAAATGGGCAATGGCATCACGCTGAGGTGGAAACACAAGACAATCTGGTTTGTTGAGAGAATGGTTAGTATCTTTCAGTATATGAGACTAGCTGTGAGGAGGAGTAACAGAGGAGGATGAGTTGGGGGCGGGGGAGTTGGTTGGCACCCCATATAAAAAAGCCTTGGGTACCTGGTGAAGAACCTCATCTTGGATACCACTTGTTAGGGGAGTAAAGTGCTTAGATGCATGCCCTAGGTCAGTGAAACTGTCAGTAGTAGAGGGAAAGATGTTCACAGAAAAAGAAAGTCTATAGTCAAAATCTCCATTTTAAAGGACATGGCCCCAGCTTAGTTAAGATTTAATAAGGACCTTAACTAGGTATCAGAGTTGGCAGCCTGGTAGCCATGCCATCCCATAGAAGATTTAATTTTTCCTTCAGTGCTAAACAAATGAATACACTGGCACTCTATAACTATACAAACATAAAATACAGCTTATGTGGCTCATGCCTGTAATCCCAACACTTTGGAAAATGGAGGCGAGAGGATTGCCAGAGCTCAGGTGTTCGAGACCAGCCTGAGAAACTTGGTGAGACCTTGTCTCTACGACAAATAAAAAATTAACCGGGTGTGGTGGCATGCGCCTGTAGTTCCAGCTACTTAGAAGTCTGAGGCGGAAGGACTGACTGCTTGACCCCAGCAGTCGAGGCTGCAGTAGCTGTGAGCGTGCCACTGCACTACAGCCTGAGCGACAGAATGAGACTAACTCTAACACAAAGAAAATAAAATAGAAAAGCAGGTTCTTTAAAATTTTACATTCCTCAATAATAAACCACATTCCCATCGGGAAGAACACATGGAAGAGGAATTGTTACCATCCTTGCTGTTCAGTTTCCTAGGATCCTCTCCACTCTCTGCTGTTTTTCCCCTGGCCGCCTTTGCTTATGAAGGTAGTCTGCCTGCTCTTGTAACCTTTTGAGATAGGCAGGGAGCAATATTTTATCCCAAGACCTGCCTGAGACGATCTTGTTTCTCAATCCCTCTCCCAGTTTCATTTAACAGGGTTGTCACAGTCCATGCCTACTTTCTTTTGTGCCATTGTCAGGATTTTTTTTTTTTTTTGGAGTAGGAGTCTCACTACTCCGTCGCCCGGACTGGAGTGCAGTGGCACGCTCCCGGCCACCGCAGCCTCGACTTGCTGGGCTCCGGCGATCGTACCACCTCAGCCTTCCAAGTTGCCAGAACCACATGCGTACGCCACCACACCCAGCTAATTTTTGATTTATTGTAGAGATGAGGTCATGCCAAGTTGCCCGGGAGGATTTCAAATCCCTGGGCTCAGGCAATCCACTCACCTCAGCCTCCCAAAGGGCTGGGATTACAGGCTGAGCCACCGAGCCTGGCCGACATTGTCATGCTTAATGCTGAATGTAGGGCTGTTGAATGAGGTAACAGCCATGGAAGTGCTTTCAGAGAACCTGCTACAGAAGCTCCACAGACTGACAGGCTCCAGCCCATACCTGAACAGGGCAGGGGAACTGGTGCCAGTCCATTCTTGCCTGAAGAAGCTCCCTCGGATGGGTCACTTTCTTCTCCACTAGTCTTGATGAAATTGTTTCAGGCCATTCCCAAGGAAACCTTACTTTTTGCTCAAGCTCCACGGATGTCAGACCCTCATCCTGGTCGGAAGCTTCTCCTTGCCTCTTCTGGCTGCATTCCCCTTCACCCTTCACAGACAAGTCCTCCATACCAAATTCCGTATTGGCATCTGCTTCTCAGAAGGCCAAAAATGGCATCAGTGGACTGAGGTGGTCTTAGTGCAAGTTAGTAGTTTTACTGTTTTAGATTTTATATTTAAGAGGCCCATATGCAGGTTTGGAGCATGGGTATATTGTGTGCTGGTGAAGTTTGTGCTTCTTTTAAGCCCATCACTCACATGGTGTGCACGGTACCTGATAGGTAGTTTTTCAGTCCTTGGCCCCTCCCACCTTCTCTCCTTCAAGTGTTCCCAGTGTTGGCTGTTTCCGTCCTTATGCTCATATGTACCCAGTATTTAACTCCCACTTTTGAGAACATATAGTATTTGGTATTTTGTTTCTGTGTTAGCCATCTTAGAAAAATGGCCTCCAGCTACATCTCCATTTGTGCAAAAAACATGATTTTATTCCTTTTTATGGCTATATAGTATTCCACGGTGTTTATGTACTCAACACCGTGGAATTTATTATTTTTTTAATCTATCTAGTGTACTGTTGATGAGCATGTAGGTTAGTTTCATCTTTTTACTCTTATGAACCTGAGTTCTGGTCGTATGTGCTGGCGCTTGAGCAAGGAGTAGAAGTGCTAAGGGGTAGAAGGAAGCTTGAACAAGAGGTAGAAGACACGAACAAAATAAACAAAAGCAGGACTGAATTGATTCAGCACAGTGAGTTAAAATCAGTTTTGGTATGATGGTTGTCAGTCGTGTTTAAGACTGAGGAAACCGGATGATATCATGACCAAATGGGAATGATTCTTGAGACTGGGCGTTACTTGTCTCTTTCCCCTTTTCTCTTCTATAGTTTTACAGAGGTATAAATTTATTTGCTCTTTCACCTGTGGCATTGTCAAGGCTGCAGATGCAATCTGTTCTTGTGTTTTTCCTGCTTATAGTGCTCTCCAAGGTTGCAGCTGATAAATTCCTTAAAACTCCTACATCTCACAGAATTCGTGGAGCTAAGTGATGCTAGACCACTTTGGGGATCAAGAGTGGGAGGAGTCTCCTGCACTTTGCTCAGCGATCTGAGGCTCTTCTCAATCTACTTTTTCTGGTTGTGTCCCAAGAGACTGAAGGTTCCTTATGAGAGGGACTGTGAAGTTATATGGAAGAGGATTATTGAATTGGGACTCCATTCTGTCAGACATCAATCTTGTCATCACTATTAGTTCAGAACATAGAACGCAGTGTATGACATATGGAACTTTCCAAGCTGTATTGGCCAAGGTTGGAATGGATAAATGAATGAATAAATAGAAGCCTGTACAGTTTTCTGGTTGCTTTAAAATTCCCCATGACTGCAGTATTAACATGTACTGTTCCAAAATATTCCACTAGAGTTAGCAGTCCACTGTAGTTAGAAGTTCAGCTCTCAAGTAAAACTGCTTGGGTCACATATTACCTTCACCTCTTACTTGCTAGGAAGACTACAGAATGCTACTTACCAGGAACTCAGTTTTTTCAATCTTAATTAAAGGTATACAAATTGTACTAATGTTATTTATTAATTTAGACGTTGGCAGGACAATGTCTTGGCATAGGAACTTAGTTCACGCATGGAAAACATTCAAATGGTCACTGTGCAGTCAGCATTCAATACATGTTGGCTATTATAATATATTTTATTCCAGTTAAAATAATGAAACTCATAATTATCCAAATAAAAATATGTTGAGATGCTTCCATTACTCTTATGTGCCCTTTGAAAAGCTACCCTGTGTCATCAAGGATGGAAGATGGAAGGAGGATGGTTAACCATGGACTTCCCATGCCTGGTTTTCATACCTGCCTTGGTCAATATGGTCATGTGGTTATTTGGCTGAGTTTTGGCCAGTGGTATTTAGGCAGAAGTGTTTTACATCTCATCCAGGCTCTAGCCACATGAACCTTCTACACAAATCATTTATTTCCTCTCTTTTGCCGTATACCAGGTGAATGGAGGCATAGAGGAGACACAAAGAATGAGAGGAGAGCAGAACCACCAGGTGGAAGGAGTCTGCATCCTGAAAGACCATGTAGTCCATACAGTCAGAAGCACCCTCTGCAGCCCATAACGAGTGTGGAAAATCAAGCTGTATTATGTTGGGCAACTGAGATTTTGAGGTTTATTTCCTACACCAGCTGTATAGCTAACACACTTTAAATGACACCAAGCAGAACTAGGACTTAAAGCATTGAGAGCTGAGGAAGTACTGAGAAAGAAAATGTCTACCCCATTGTAAGAAGACCCCTGAAATGCAGAAGGCCTCTGCTGCAGACAAACTGCACATATGCAATGAGAAGTCAAGAGGCAGATCAGAAACATGACTTGCATAACCAAAGTACCTGTGACAAAAGGATGGGCTTAAAACTGAGAGTCAATAGTAAAAAATTGACATCCTAAATATATGATGATTTGTGTTATTTCTATAAATGGTATTTTTAAAATTTTATTTTCCATGCTTTTCTGACATGAAAAAACAAATAATTTTCTATCATAACCTTATATTCAAAAGATTTGCTAAATTTATTTTTAATTCTGCATTACATTTTTTTTTTTTGAACTTGAGTTTTACTCTGTCAACCAGACTGGAGTGCAGTGGCACCCTCCCGGCTACCGCAGCCTCGACTTGCTGGGCTCCGGCGATCCTTCCGCCTCAGCCTTCCAAGTAGCTGGGACTACAGGCGTGCGCAACCACGTCCGGCTGGTTTTTGATTTATGGTAGAGACGAGATCTCGCCAAGTTGCCCGGGCGGGTTTCAAACCCTCAGGCTCAGGCAATCCACCTGCCTCGGCCTCCCAATGTGCTGGGATTACAGGCTGAGTCATCTAGCCTGGCCTGCGTTACATTCTTTTGAACATTCTCTCACCATAAAATTATGCTGCCAACAAATACAGTTTTATTTATTTCTTCTAATTACTGAACAGTTTGTCTTTTCCCCTTATAGCATTACATTGGCTAGGACTTTGGGTAAAATATTGAATAGAAGTTGCAATTGTGCATATCGTATTTCATTCCTGATCTCTGGAAGAACATTTTCAAATTTATTAAGTATGTTAAATATGTTTTCTTTTGATTAATTTCTTATTAGCTTATTTTAAGTAATTCTTAATTAGATTGTGGAAATTGACCTTTACACTTGTTTGCTAGGGATTTTAATTATGAATGAATATGAAGTTTGTCAAATGTATTGTTTATATCTATTAAGATATTATTTTTGTACTATTTTTTGCTTTCTCTGTTTTCTTTTCACTTTATTTGATGTTTGAATATTGCATTTTTGGAATAATATTCACTTTATTGTCATGTCATAGTTTGAAAGATTCAGATTGCTAATGATCTTTTTCTTTACAATTTTGTATTTATGTTCTTGAGAGATTAATCTGTAATTTTTCTTTCCTATGCTGTTTTCATCAAGTTTTGATAGCAAGATTTTGTTGGCCTTATAAAATGATTTAAATAATTCCTCTTCTTTTACCCTCTCCTTTTTAAAAAATAACTTTTTTTTGAAGGATTGTAGCAGCTTGTGATGTGTCTGAAAAATAGCTTCCCTTGTCTTTAGAAGTGGAAAATTTAAAAAAATAGACCAATAAATAAATTAATATAGCACACAAACCTAGCAGATATCAGAAAGAACAAAAGACCTATGTTCAAAACAAAGTAGAGTTGCTGAAAAGCAAAGGAAAGAAAAAAACAATGCAGATAGGCCTGCATTTCTTGCAATGGGTTTGGAACCTCCCACTGAAAAGGTTAGAAATTTTTAAAATGGGAAAATAATTTGTGTCTCTTCTACAATCCCTAGCTAAAAATGGTTAAAATAAATGTATTATCTTTAAGTGAATAAGTTTTAGGAGAATGACAGGTGATTATAAAAATAATAATGCTGATAATAATAGTGTAGTCCACTAAGTAAAGTTAGTCAATGTTCTGATTGAAAATAGTATGTTGTTTTTTGTCAATTTTCTAAATTTATCACAAAATTAAAATGCTGATGATAGGCAATGTTGTCAAAGTTTTTCTGAAATCAATATACTCAGATATTACTGGTGATATAAATTATCAAAGCTGCTTTGAAAAGAAATATGAAAGTGCATTATTAAGAAAAATATTTGCAGTCATAGCCTTTGAAGTAGCAGTCCCACTTCTAAGAATTTAAATAAAGAAAATTACCCTAAAGGCAAAAGTGCTGTATATTTAAAGAAGATGTTTATTGGAGCAACATTTATAATAGTCAAAAAAAAAAAAAAAGAAATGTTCTTCAGTAGGACAATTATAAGTAAATTGTGGCACATTGGCCAAGTGGGATATAAAAAACACTGGCTTGCATAACTATTGAAATAAAGTTTAGTTGATATGAGGTTTATGAGTACAAACATATATACCATTATTTTTCCTGTTTCTTTTCACACCTTGGTTGGCACATCTGGCTGCAGCCGCAACCTTTCTTGTAGCAATGAGCTAGGTAACTGAAGCCAACAACGCCCAGGAAAAAAAATGATGAAAGCTTAAAATTAGAACTTAAAATTCATCACAAGAAAATAGGCCAATTTCATCTTCCTAACCAGAGATGTGAAAGACCTTTACAATGAAAACTACAAAACACTGCTCAAAGAAATCAAAGATGACACAAACAAGTGGAAAAATATACCATGCTCATGGATTGGAAGAATCAACATTGTGGAGGTGTCCATCCTACTTGAGGCAATCTACAGATTTAGTGCAATACCCATCAAATTACCAGCAACATTCTTTTCAGACCTAGAAAAAAAAAATACAGGAATTCATATGGAAACACAAATGACCAAGAATAGCCAGAACAATCCTCAGCAAAAAAAAAAAAAAAAAAAAAGCAGGCGGTATCACATTACCAGACTTCAAACTTTACTATAAACCTACAATAATCAAAACAGCTTGATATTGGTACAAAAACAGGCATATAGACCAATGGAATAGAATTGCGATTTCAGAAGCTAAACCTCAATTTCTAAACCAACTCATCTTCAACAAAGCCTCCACCACCTACCACTGGGGGGAGGAGAACCTATTCAGTAAATGGTGCTTGGAAAACTAGCTGACCACATACAGAAGACTCAAACAAGACCACTATTTGTCCCCATACACAAAAATTAACTCTAAATGGATCAGAGACCTAAATGTAAAACCTCAAACCATAAGAATCTTAGAAAATGAAGGATGGCCAGGGCTCGGTGGCTCAGCCTGTAATCCTGCGCATTTGGGAGGCTGAGGTGAGTGGATTGCCTGAGCCTGTCAGTTCGAGACTCTCCTGGGCAACTTGGTGAGACCTCATCTCTACCATAAATAAAAAATGAGCCGGGTGTGGTAGTGTGTGCCTGTAGTTCCAGCTACTTGGAAGGCTGAGGCAGAAGGATCACCGAAGCCCAGCAGGTCGAGGCTGCAGTGGCTGGGAGCGGCCACTGAACTCCACTCTGGGAGACAGAGTGAGACTCCAACTCAAAAACTAAAAATAAAAATAAAAAAATGAAGGACATACCCTCATGGAAATTGGAACTGGCAACCAATTCCTGAACAAAACCCGAAACCCACAGGCCATAAGAGATAAGTTAGACAAGTGGGACCTCATTAAACTGACAAGCTTCTGCAAAGCCAAAGAAACCATCAAGAGAGCAGGAAGACAGCCCACAGACTGGGAAAAAGTATTTGCCAACTCCAGGCTTAACATCTTGGATCTACAAGGAACTCAAACATGCTGAGAGGAAAAAAACAAACAACCCCATTATAAAGTGGGCAAAAGATATGAACAGACTTCTCAAAGGAAGACATTCGAGCATCCAACAGACACATGAAGAAATATTCAACCTCACTAATCATCAGGGAGATGCAAATCAAAACCACACTGAGATACCACCTAACTCCAGTCAGAATGGCAATTATCAATAACTCCAAAAATAACAGCTGCTGGAGAGGGTGTGGTGAAAAGGGAACACTTCTACACTGTTGGTGGGAGTGCAAACTAATGCAACCTCTGTGGAAAGCAATGTGGCGATTCCTAAAGGCTCTAATTATCGACCTCCCTTATGATCCTGTAATTCCCATACTGGGAATATGCCCTGAAGAACTCAAATCACTCTATAAAAAAGATACTTGCACACGAATATTTATCGCAGCATTGTTCACAATAGCAAGAACCTGGAACCAACCATTCTTTCCATCAAAAGAGGACTGGATTAAAAAATGTAGTACGTATACACGATGGAATACTATGCAGCCATAAAAAATAACAAAATCATGAATTTCGCAGCAACCTGGATGGAACTGCGTCTATAATACTGAGTGATCTCTCACAGAAACAAAGATCTGAATATCACATGTTTTCATTCATATAGTGGACCTTGAGCATCTTCCATAATACTAGAAAAAAAGGATTGACAGTGGTGGGAAACTATGGGTGGGGTGAGGAGGGGAAAGGAGGTGGGACTAATGGTAGTCAATATCTGTCTGGGGATGGGGAGACACCCCTTATTAACACTATGCACATTTGTATACCTAACCCTTAACTGTACCCCACAATTTTATAATAAAAAATATGTTTTAAAAAAAAGAAAATAGGCCAATTTTTAAAAAGAGCGCATGACCTTAATAGACATCTCACCAAAGAAATTATGCAAAAGAAAAATAAACACATTTTAAAAAATGCTCCACATCAAATGCCCTCAGGGAATGCAAATTAGAAAAACAATGAGATACCCCTACATGCCTATTTAAATGACCAAAATCTAGAACACTGACAACATAAAATTCTGGCAAGAATGTGAAAGCAGAACTTTCATCCATTGCTGGTAAGGCTACAAAATACTATTTTGCAAGGTGCTTTAGCAGTTTCTTACAAAACTAAACACACTCTTACCATAAGGTTCACCAATTATGCTCTTTTGTATTTATCCAAAGGAATTGAAAATATATCCACCCAAAAACCCACACAGGGTTGTTTATTGCAGCTTATTCATAATTGTCAACTCTGGAAGTAACTGAGATATCCTTCAGTAGATGAGTGGATGAATACTGTGGTACATCTGGACGAAGGAATATTGTTCAACACCAAAAGAAGAGATGAGCTTATCAAGCCATGAAAATATATGAAGGAAATTTAAACACATAATTCTAAGTAAAGGAAGTCAATCTGAAGTGACTCCCTCATGCATGATTACAAATATATAGCATTTGGGAAAAGTCGAAAAAAACTATTGAGACAGGAAAAAGGTGAGTGGTTGCCAGAGGTAAAAGAGGAAGGAGAGCATAAAAAATGAACACGCAGAGCATAAAAAATTGTTAGGCAGTGAAACACCTCTTTATGGTACTATGATAGTGGATATACATCATTATATGTTTGTCCAAACCCACAGAGTGTACACCAGGAGTGAACTCTAGTGTGAGTTATGGTCTTTGAGTGATAATGATTTGTGGGTATATGTTCATCAGTTGTAACAAATGTATCACTCTGGTAGAGGATGTTGATAATAGGCAAGACCTTGCCTACATGGAGGCAAAGGGTTTACGGTTTACAGTAGTGATACAATTTTGCTGAGAACCTAAAGCTGCTATATCATCTTAGGCTGCGATCCCCAACATTTTTGGCATCAGGGGTTGGTTTCATGGAAGACAATTCTTCCATAGACTGGGGCAGGCACGGATTCAGGTAACATTTACTGTGTACCTTATTTCTATTATCATTACATTCCATAATATTTGCTATGAATATTATATAATTATTACATTATGATATATAATGAAATAATTATACAACTCACCATAAAAAAAGAGGAGCAGATGGAAATGGTAAATAAAAAAAGGGCAGACCACGTGTGGGCTAAAATACGTGTCAGATTCTGACTTTAAAACTGCCACCAGATGCAGTTGTACAGTTGAAGTGCATCAACTCACTTGCCACTCGCTGATAGGGCTTTGATATGAGTCTGCAAGCAGTTGATTTATTATGGTCTCTGTGCAGTCAGACCTCACTGCTCATGTTCATCTGTGTTCACAGCCACTCCCCAGTGCGAGCATCACCGCCTCAGCTCCACCTCAGACCACCAGGCATTAGAGTATCATAAGGAGCGCACAACCTAGATCCTTCACAGGCACAGTTCACAGCAGGGTTCACAGGCACAGTTCACAGCAGGGTTCGTGCTCCTGTGAGTATCCAACACTTCGACTCATCTGACAGGAGGCAGAGCTCAGGCAAATGGGTGAGCCACGGGAGCCACTATAAACACAGACAAAGCTTTGCTCGCTCGGCCGCCACTCACTTCCCGCTGTCTGGTTAGGTTCCTAACAAGCCATGAACCGATATTGGTCCATGGCCCAGGGATCGAGGACCTCTGATCTTAGGTCTAACAAGAGCCAACAGTTACTGAGGAATAACCAAGTCAAGTTCAAGCAAAGGCCCAGAACCCAGACAGGTGAGCCCAGCACTCAATTTGCCTTTATCCTGGACCAAGATTCTACTCTGGAAGAGGCACCTAAGAGGCCAGTCTGTGACTCTGAGGACTTTGTGGGGTTGGGAGAACTAATAAGGTAAGGCCTAACAGGCCGCCCTCTACATTGTGCTGGATTCGGATGTGCTGTCACTTGGCTACTGCCACCATGGTGTAGCAACCAAATCGCTAAGCTGGGGCCTTGTAACAATACTGTGTCTCTAGCTCTCACTTCTGTAAGCTGAAGGGAGCTGCTCTGATTCTGGCCGAGGTTGCTGAGCTCACGTCTAGGATACAGGGCAACTCCAGCTGTGACTCATATGCCAGTCACCCTCCTTCAACCAGCTGCAGCACAGGCCATGCTCCTCTCACAGAGAAAGGCTGGGGAACAAGAAACACCATGCAGGTACATGGAAAGTGTTGCCCGTGTCACCTTCGTTGACACTACAAGGGCCAAAATAAGTCACAGGGCCAGGCTTAGGTACATATGGATGCATAGTAAAACCTACAGATTGAGAGAGGACACAGTTAGAAAACCTAATAGGCAGACTGGGCAGTCCCAATAATAAGCTTCCTGCAAGTTCCTGGGACTAGAGCAAAAACGTTTACTTCCTGGAGTTCAAAAAGGCACCCCAATACCTCCAACTGATGGGTGCTAAGTGCCAGCCAATCAACTGACCACTAGCTCTTCCTCTGGCTGATGGGTGCTTAGTACTAACCAATCGGCTCAGGTAATGCCAACAATCAGCTCACTAATGCCTATGTTATGACTGAGTAAGTGAGAAGAAGCTACGCCAGCAAGTTGAATTTAATTGATTATGAATTTATTAAATGCGTGGGTTGAGAGTACGCAAACGCCAGAAAAACTCTTGGCAAATTGGTGCAGTTTATGACAAGCTTTTATAGGTAAAATTTGCAGCATTGGCTACATAGTCACTTAGTGACCATAGTAACTATTAGCTAACAACTTGGCAGCCAAAATGATACTTCGATTGTTAGGGAGCTTTGATTAATTTCATGTCAGGTAGGTATAGCCAGTGCCCAGAAAGTCCCTGGAGTTCTGCCATTGAGATGTAGCTTAAGGTAGTTGCATAGAGACAAAGAAGAAGAATCATTACACAATGGAGTTACCTTGGTTAGGTCACTAACAGAATATAAGAACAAACTATGAAAATGTCAAAGTGTAACATTTGATTTCAGTGAACAAAGCATATAATTACATGGGAACTATGGCGAAGGAGTTCTGAGACAGTCAGCAGGCAATGGTCAGCATAACCTGCCCAAAGGAGACAAAGCTGGGGATCTGTGGTCATGGGAAAGTTACTGTAATCACACCTAGGCATTGATTCTCAGGTCAGGCAGGTAACGAAGATGAAAGTTTTAAACAAAATGGAGTAAGCTGGTTAATATTATTACTTTGCTAGCAACTTGATTTTATTAACTGATTTAGCTTATTTCATTAACAAATCAAATCACGGCGAATGCTAGCCAGTCAGCTCGCTCCTAGGTCCCTCTGTAGCCCTGGTTTCCGCATCAGATGGGCGTCCCTCTTTGGGGTCCCCTCCTGCTGTGGAGCATCTCTGTCTGCTTCATAAACACCTGCTTTCTCACCCTCCGGTTGGCCCTCATTTTTCTCGGGTTGTCCCCATCCCTTCACCTTCTTAGGTGCAAGATCCCAGACTGGAAAGTTGGATCGGAATGTCGCTTTATGTGAAGAGCTGTACGCGCAACGCCCGCGATGGAGTGGGCTGAGCTGCAGCACTTCTTGGGGCCTGGCTTGCCAGACCATGGAGCCAACGCTTCGGTGGCCTGACTTGCTGGCCCCTCAAGCCAACAGAGCTGTAACCCCCTCAGGAGTCCCCTGGCCGCTGGCATCCCCAAGCTCTCAGATGCTGTGGCATTCCCGTCTGGACACCATCATATCCCAGGCATGGTGGGGATCCCAGGCTGATCATGCAGCTCTGGGAATTGCCTGCCATGCCCAGCTTGACAGGTGACTGGATAAACAGCTGTATCAATGCAACATAAAAATAACACTTTTGGAAGGCAATCGTGACTATCTTAATACATTCAGGGCAGAGAATCATTTCTTAAACATGATGTGAACAAAATAAGCAAACACACTATACTCAGGAAATGACATTTTATATTGTAACACAAACAAATAAAGTTAGGCCCATGCAACAATAAACAAGAAACTTGTAATAAGAGAAGTTAGGTTCAAAAACATTGTGTTTTTATGAGTAATTGTGTAGAAAAATTCAAAAAATGATAAAGTCAAAAATGAATGACATCATTCATTTAAAAGGAAATAAAGGCAGGAGGCCCTGGAAAGGGTAGTGCTTTAACATAATAATATTCAGAAAGCTCTACATTCATGTTTTGTATATTTCACTGTATGGGTATTAATTTTCTCAATAAGAGAATTTTTTTAAAAACTACAAATCTTCTTGCCTGTATTAATTTCTAGGGTTGCTGTAACAAAGTATATCAGATTGGATGGCTGAAACAACACAAATTTATATCTCATGGTTCTGGAGATTAGAAGCCTGAGGTGAAAGTGCCAACACGGTCGATTTCTCCCAAGGCCTCTCTGATTTGCAGATATCAACCTTCCTCCTGTGTCCTCACATGGCCTTTCCTCCATGCATGTCTGTGTCTTAACCTCTTTTTCTTTTAACACCTGTCACCTTGAATTATGGCCCACACAGATGACCCTATTTTAACGCAATCACGTCTTTAAAGTGTCTATCTTCAATTACAGTCACTCTCTGAAGTA
Organism: Carlito syrichta; assembly: GCF_000164805.1. Taxonomy (NCBI): domain Eukaryota; kingdom Metazoa; phylum Chordata; class Mammalia; order Primates; family Tarsiidae; genus Carlito; species Carlito syrichta. The sequence continues at coordinate 231,610 of NW_007252358.1, read as the reverse complement.
CTGAGGTTTGGAAATTCAACACATACATTTTGGAAACACAGTTCAGCCTAAAACAGTGCCCGAATATCTCTCATAAGAAGAACCATCACTCCTCTGAACTTGCGGCAAGTTCTGCTCATGACAGCTCTCCTTGAGTCGCATCATGGAAGCTCACAGTCATGTGCATTCATGCCAGGCATCGCTCTAAGGGCTTCATCTGCAGCCACCCATGAAATAGGTATGTCCCAACCAATCTGCAGCTAGAGTCACCCCAAAAGCAGTGGCAGGATAGTTCCCACTGAGGAGTGCCCCGACCAGTCCCAAAATAGAGTGGGTTGGGATAATCAAAAGCAGCTCTAAAAACCAGAGTGATGCCTCCAGAGCATTCATCAGGGAAACTTCCATACAGGATGAGATGCAGCCAACTTTGCCATGAGCTTCATGAGAGACAGAAAGGATATTATACCTAGGTATGTCTGCAGCCATGGGGTCAGATATGGAGCTTATATGAAGGTTTAAAAAAAACTGACTTGGACTGGGACCAGTCTCTTTTAGTGTTTTGGGCCACGACTTAGATACTTTTATCAGTTCCTGAGAATGTTCAAGGCTCTGGTTTGGGTTCAAGCCTGCTGCAAAAAGCCTGCTGGTTGCTAGGTCGCAGAGAGTCAAGGTACTCTGTGATATTCAGTTAGGAAGCAGAAGTATGCATGGGGAAGGGGGGTGGGGGGACTGGGGACCCTACAGAGTGCTTTTATTATTTGCATTTTGCAGATGAGTCCACTGAGGTACAGAGATTTTAATGACCTTAGATAAGACCACACAGAGAGAGATCGTATAGCTGGGATTTGAATGTAAAAGGTCTGACTTGAAAATCTTTTCCCATCCTCAGTATGCTGGGTTTTATCTCAAAGTAATGCTCCAAGTGTTAGGAGAAGTTTTAAAGGAGGTGTGTGTGTGTGTGTGTGTCTATGTGTCTGTGTGTATCTGTGGGTGTGTGTAGCATGAGATAAAGTTTTGTGGAGAAGCAGAGAGAAGGAATTTGAAAGTTGCGGAAGCTTTGGAATGCTTTGTAGAAAGTTTTGCTATAGTTTGTTTGTCATAATTCTCTCTTAGTTATGTCTCCACGGGACTTTTGTAAACACTCATATCTTGCTTTGAAAACTTTTCCAACACATGTTTGTCTTTCTCTTCTTAAGTTTCCATGCTGAGACAAGGAAGGACTACACAAAACACAAAATGTTGCACATAATTTCAGGCGATCTCAGTATCTCCCGGGCCAAATCTCAGAACTCTCCATGTTTTTATTATCATTCTAATAATGAAGGAGAAATAAAAGGAAAGCAAAATAGAGGCTGTCTTGAAGAATGTTTCCTTGAAGCCTTGTTAACCCGGCAGACAGACACACACCATTTCTCACTGCTGTGCTCCGTTCACACAGAACATTATTAACTGCCCTTACTGGGCACCTGGGAATGCTTTAGAGATAATCACACATGCTTCCATATTAGATACAATGATCTGCAGTTCTTGGAAACCACAAGAGAATAAAGCAATTAGTATACAGGAGATATTAGTCTATAACATGAGCATGCATAAGTTTTTCTGAGATTTATAGCTTAAAAAATTCATGTTGTTTTCTTTCCCGTTAACTCATGGATCATTTGAATTAAAAGGTTTCTCTTTTTAATTTTTAAACAAAATGATCAACAGAAACAATAATATGGCCTATAAAAAAAATGTCTGTATTTCTTGCAAATTATTCCTCTTTTTTAAACCTCACCATCACTTTCTTCATATTTCCACTCACCAAATTTGTTTAGCTTAGAGGTTAGGAACACACACTTTCAAATGAAATGTGGCTGGTTTTAAGTCAAAACTCTGGTACTTACTGGTCATTACTCAGCAGCAAATTACATCTCACACCTCTGTTTTCTCCTATTGAAATGGAAATAATTGTATGATCATTGCATTGGACCGCGTGCATGTGCCTATTAAATGAGAAAATTCCCCTATGGCATTTGGGATCTGCCTCAGAGTGAATTCTCAATAAATATGGGCATCATCATCAAATGGCTGATTGTTATGGGAGTTTCATAGAACCGTGGGGTTAGGAATTTGTTCTACGTGTTTCTGGTCCTAATTAATCAACTATTTCCCAAACAATTAGACTTGACAACCTACTATCAATAGGTAGTTTATGTTTCTCTATTAGCAAACTTTGATACATTTAAGAGCCACTAAAATTCTTCAGAATCTGATTAGTTATCTCAGATATCAATGATTAAATGAAACCTCTGCCTGTTCATTTTCGGATTCAAGAAATCTTCCAGGGAAAAGCAGATGAAGGATGGAATTAACCTGTATTCAGCACTTGAAAACATTGTGATTTTTATGATAACCAAAACACAGGAACATGAATGAACTGAAATGGTTAGTTATATTCTTCCTAGAACAAAACTGCATCTTCTACTTAAAGCATGAGTAAATAAATACATGCAATTTGACTTGGACTTTATTTGCTTTTGACAATTTGCAGCAAAATAAATAAGTCCATTCTGACCAAAATGACAACTGTTCAGATATTGAAAACAACCCAAGGATGCAAAGTTCTTTCAGTAATCTTCAGATGAAGTGTTCCAGAATAATGGTAATAATAATAAGAATTATAATAGGACAACCGGCTAGCAGGAGAGAGAAAGAGAGTTTCTCTTAGAAGTTTTTTTTTTTTTAATCAATATTTTAAATTATGATTTTGTGGGGTACAGTTAAGGGTTAGGTGTACAATTACGTTTCATTCAGGCACCCTGTTGATAAGAGGTGTTTCCCCATCCCCAGACAG
>NW_007252358.1:226396-227637 GCF_000164805.1 Carlito syrichta | reverse complement strand
CTTCCATACTATGTTGAACAGGAGGGGTGAGAGTGGGCATCCTTGTCTAGTTCCAGTTTTCAGGGGAATTGGTTCCAATTTTTGTCCATTTAGGAGTATGCTGACTGTGGGTTTCTCGTAGATGGCTTTTACTATTTTGAGGTATGTTCCCCATATGCCTAGATGTTCAAGGGTTTTTATCAAGATGGGGTCCTGGATTTTATCAAAAGCTTTTTCTGCATCTAATGATATGATCATGTGGTTTTTGTTTTGACATCTGTTGATGAATTTAATTACTTTTATGGTTTTACGAATGTTGAACCAGGCTTGCATCCCAGGAATGAAGCCTATTTGGTCATGGTGGGTGATTTTTGAGATGTATTGCTGAATCCGGTTTGCTAGGATCTTGTTGAGAATTTTAGCATCTATGTTCATCAAAGATATTGGCCTGTAGTTCTCTTTCTTTGTTGGGTCTTTACTTGGCTTGGGTATCAATGTGATGTTGGTTTCATAAAATGATTTGGGGAGAGTTCCATCTTTTTCAATTGCCTGGAATACCTTCAGTAGGATTGGTATCGGCTCCTCCTTAAATGTCTTGTAGAATTCTGCTGGAAAGCCATCTGAACCAGGGCTTTTTTTGGTAGGAAGTTTTCTTATTACGTAGTCGATTTCCTTGATTGTTATTGGTCTATTTAGGGTCTCAATTTCTTCTTTTTCCAACCGAGGTAGGTTGTGTGATGTCAGAAAGTCCTCCATTTCCTTAAGGTTTTCAAGTTTGTTTCCATACAAGTGTACGTAGTAGTCTCTAATGATCTTTTGTATTTCTTCAGGGTCAGATGTGACTTCATCTTTTTGTGTTTCTAATTGTGCTTAGTCGGTTTTTTTCTCATTTTTTCTTGGTCAGTCTAGCTAGAGGACCATCGATCTTGTTTATCCTTTTGAAGACCCAGCTTTTTGTTTCACTGATTTTTTTGTATTATCCTTTTGTCTTCTATGTCCTGGATTTGGGCTTTTATTTTGGTGATCTGGATTCTTCTGCTGAAATTAGAGTTTTTGTGGTCTTTCTTTTCCAGCTTCTTTAGGTGGTTTGTTACATTGTGAATTTCTGTTCCTTCCATTTTCTTCATGTGTGTTTGTAGGGATATAAATTCCCCTCTTACTACAGCTTTGAGGGCATCCCAGAGATTTTTGGTAAGATGTTTCCTCATTTTCATTTGTTTCCAGGTATCTTTTGATCTCTGTTTTGATTTCATCATTGACTC
>NW_007252358.1:222146-226142 GCF_000164805.1 Carlito syrichta | reverse complement strand
GATGGAGTGTTCCGTAGGTATCAATTAAGTCCATTTGGTCAAGAGTCACATTGAGGTTCCGGATCTCCTTGCTGAATTTTTGTCCTGATGATCTGTATAGGGTTGTGTCATACAGAAAATTGTTTGCCACCCAGATATGTGATAAGCACACAAGTCACTCAGATAAGCAAAAAAAAATTTTTTTCCCTTAAGAACCTCATAAGTCATCAACAGATAATTACCACCCTAAGTGCTAAGTTCATTCATAGACACACATGCAAGAAGAGGAGTAACTCACCCAGTCTGAGGACTCCCTGAAAATCTTTGTGCAGATCACTTCAGAGAGGAATCTCAAAGACTGACAAAGTAATGCAAACAACAGAGGAAGAAAAAAGGAAAAGAATCACCAGTCAGTGATAGCCAGTCAGGCAATGGGAAGTCCCTGTTTCTAAAAGTTAGCTTATCAGCCACAGCCTGACTGGCTATCTAAAGCATGCTTATGAAAGACTTATTTAAAGTGTATTCATTTTCCACAATATCCTCTTGACTGATTTGGACTTACAGCTTCAGATTGTTGATGTCTCACTTTAAGTATGATGACATCACAAGAACTCATGTTCCATTGTGTCCAATATGAGAGGCCACACAGACACTCTATTTTTGTAAGTGTAGTCCAGGCATGGACTTTGAATTGTAATCCCACTGTGTGTTTGTTTCTCTCTGCCTGTGAACGCATTTTTTTTTTGGTCAGGCATGAGCTCCTGGGAACAGGGGTGCTATTTTACTAGATTATTGAGCTATAGCAAAATCTAGTCCTCTAGGTGTGTGATATACTGAACATGTCAGAACTGAAGTTCAGATAGTGAGTATTTAATGGTGAAGTTTCAGATAGCACTTGGAATCAACTTGGAGTGCATTGCAGAATGAGTTGTTCCCAGACAGATCATTTACATTTCTAGGTGTCTGCTATTATTAAAACAATTGCCAGATGGGTGTCCATGACCTTTGAAGAGAAAGGTAGTGACAACAGAGAGATAGTGACACCACTTGTCTCTGACCTCACTCATGCATGCTTATCATAAAGTTAATTTTGAGGATGTTCTTACATCTTTCAGGTTATTTGCTAGAACACATTATTGTGTGATTTTGTAGTGTCTGCTAAAAAATTGGTACTAGTTTTTGTGTGTTATATTATACATTTTGTTCAATAAAGAATCATCATAAGTAAGGTTCTTGCAAAACCTTTATAATTTTAAAAATAAGTTAACTTTTTAGTTAAAATTTCAATTAAAATATGAAATTAAATTAAAATATAAAATGTTTGTCAAGTGTTAGGCAATTGAATGCATAAAATCTGCCTTTACAAATTGGGAGAATAAAATTACCAATAGTTGTGATTATGTACATTAATTGAATAAAAATCCAATTTCTTTTATTATGAAATTCATATTTTCATTATGTATTTGGAGAGGTCAAGGAAAGAACTCTCAGAAAACAAGTAACATTTTAACAAAAATCTGAAGGCTAAATAAAAATGTTTCATTGGTTGAGTGGCAGTGAATAAATAAATAAATTGGAGTTAGGTATAATCTGAATCTTTCAAGGAAGCTACCCTTCATGCCACTCACTCCAGAATAAAAACAAGTAGCTCATATTCTTGTGAAGATAAGTCCGAAACAGAAGAAAGGGGGAATCTTGAATCTCATCCTCAATCTGTAGGTTGCACCATGTGATCTTAGCTAGGTTGAAAGGAAGACCTGATTTTGTCCACACATCACTCAGGGGTAGATTCTGAATGATCACAGGCCAATCTGCATGCATTTCCTGACTTTGAATTTCCAGGAACTTTCTGGCATGGTACTTAATATGTTTTCTGCCTACTCCTGAGGCCAACCTGATTGAGAATGGTCTTGAGTCTGCAAGGGGACATGACTTAAAGTTAGGATGACCAAACATCCTGGTTTACCTAGGACCCAGGAGTGAGATGTGGGTCTTAAAATGATAAAACTGGGAAAGTACAGATGATTCCTCAGACCAATTACCCATCCACTAAAATACAATCCAAATTTGCTCAAAGAACGTTCCCTCCTTGTATTTCTTCTTTCCTTTCCTTTCCGTTTTCTTTCTTCTTTTCTTCTCCCCTTTCCACAGCATATGTCAAACCATAAAGCAGTACACCCCGAATATATTCAATTTGCATTTGTCAAACATACTTCAATGACACTGCAACAAATAATGTACAACTGACAGCACATTTGGAGATCATTTCTCTAGCATTTTGTTTTGTTTCTTTTCTTTCTTTCTTTTTGAGAACACAGATTTCCTTGGAAGGCCCAAGTTTGAGGTGAAAATGAAGAACAGCTGGGACTCCTGAGCTCCCGTTTTTATTTTACTTAAAGTAGGCTTTATTTAATCTGGTGAAAGTACTAAAGTTTTGTGCAATGTTTTGTTACTTTTTATGATGTGTTTTACATCCAGAAAAAGGAGAAAACAGTGAAGCATCTCCACTCCCTCACTTTATAAAGGCAATAAATAGGGTCAAAGAAGGCAGTAGAGTTTGGGAGGAATAGGAGAGACAGGTGTCATGTGTTCCTGAGCACATTGCTTGAACTCCATCAGTTTCTTTGCCTCCCACTCCCAGTCTCAGCTCCCTCAGTTGAAAGAGAGAGAGGCTAATACTCCCTCTCTGCAGTGTTTGCAAGGATCCCCACGATATATATAAAAGTTCCTTGGGAAGTGCAGTGAATTCATTCTTGGAATAAGCTTTCTGCATAGACAAATACAATCGCTCAGTCACTGTATGTCTTCCTAGGTTCTTTGCTTTTTGCTATAACTCCTTTGGAGTTTAAGGGTTGGAAATAAGCTCTGTGTCATGGTGTGGTCTCCTAGCCTCCTTGAAGAAAGAATCTATCCCTTCTCCTCTCATTGATCAAATGTCACCACAATTATCCTGCTGCTGAAAATAAATCTGGCATCTATTTGAATGCACATAGCTCTGAAACTTGTCAAAGGTGTTTCTGCCTCACTCTTTTTGGTATCCTCTCTGTGGTGCCTTTGATGAATTTTCTCTGGGGTTGGGGTAATAGCCATATAGCAACTCCTTGTCTTGTTCCGTTCTCTTTAGTGAGTTCCAGGAGGGATGAGTAGGAAGAAACTGCTTCGGTGCTTCTCTTTACACACTGGGTGTTCACACAGCCTTGTCTATCTGGGCTAACTGGTGTTTATAACATCTTCCCGTTGTGTGCCATCCACAGCTTTCATTAAAGGTCTATTTCTTCCCTTTCCCAGGCCATTCATGAAGAAATGAGTCAGTCAGCTAATGTCACATTTCAGTCTCCTTCCATCTGCAACCTTCGCTGGTGATCTCTCTTTGCTTATATTTCCTCCAGCAATGTTCAATCTGTGACTTTAAAAGCAGTTCAGGTAAGGGTTGAAGAAAGACTAATTCTTGAATTCTTGAAGACATGCCAGGGAAAGCAGAAAGAACAGGGACTTGGCCTCTCTTAGAACGAACCCTGCGTCTGCCCCTTTCTGCCTGTGTGATTGTGGCTCTATGCCTCTAGGTCTCAGCTTCTGAAAACAAAACTGAGAATATTGATAACATTTTCCAGGAATTGTTGTGAAGATTAATTGCATGGGATGATATCTAAAGCATCCTGCAAAATGTTTGTTTTATACCAGGATTTCAATAGGAGTTGGCTCGTTCTTCTATCCCAGTTATTGATATTGAGGACTTGTGGCAGATGCTGCTTGTGCCCTCCCAAGATCCCTTGGCCTTGACCATTCCAACACATACCTGTCCAGCTCCCAAAAGCCGGCACTTGCATTTATTTGCCTAAGTATTCTCTCAGGGAGCTTGTTTTGCTGCCCAAAGGTGGTGCATGAACCAAGGAAGGAACACCCACCAAGCTGCTTTAAACCCATGAACAAAGCAGTAGGTTTTTATTTATTTATTTATTTATTTATTTTATTTTTTTTGAGTTGGAGTCTCACTCTGTCACCTAGACTGGAGTGCAG
>NW_007252358.1:164486-221869 GCF_000164805.1 Carlito syrichta | reverse complement strand
CTGGCTAATTTTTGATTTATTGTAGAGATGAGGTCTCGCCAAGTTGCCCAGGCAGGTCTCGAACCCGCAGCCTCAGGCAATCCACTCAGCTCAGCCTCCCAAAGGCGCGGGATTACAGACTGAGCCACCGAGCCCGGCAGCAATAGGTTTTTAAACACTTCATGTGGATCACTCTGAGGCGTTTGATCCTCATTTGCTCCAGGAGTTCTTCCCGCAGGTTTAAGTTCCAGTCGTTTACAATGGCTTGATAACATACCCTTGATTCTCTGCCTTCTCTTCTCTGTTCTAAGACACCCTAAGATAACACAGGCTAAGAACATGCCTAGTGTAGTGTGAAGTGCTTAGTTAAAAAATGATTCCCCCTCTGCAGTTTTTCCTGTTCCTGGAAATATTCAGACTCAGACCTCCAGGCTTCTACTTAATGGAGTCGTACCTACAGTAGGATTTTGCATGCATTGAAAGAGTCAGAACAACTTTTAAAACATCTGCTAATACATGAGCACATGTGACTGGCTCTTATGTGGGGCACTAAGAAAGATGCTCCAAGTTCCTTTGTCATTAAATTTGCAATACGCACAAATACCAGTCACCTATTGGAACAGTCTTAATTTCTACCCAGTAGAGAGTTGTGCCCTAAGGATAGCCCAATGTGGGGAGAACCAGGGTGGAAAGTAGTGGGTGAGGGATAGGTGTTGAGATAATCTAAGTCAGAGATCGCAAGAGAAACCTTAAAGTTGGCAGATGGGAGCCATACACAGCTGCAAAATCTCAGTCCAAGGTCGTAGGATGGGGGTAATCATGGCAAGATAGAGCCTAGGGTGGAAAACCACAGCATCTGGACCAGAAGAAGACAGTGGAGGAACAGTGAGGCTGTGCTACACAAAACCCATTGTTCACCGCTGACCTTTCAGGACGACCCAAGTGCACCAATTACTGAGTGTGATCCATGGGTCGGGCAGCAGAGCACAGGCTGGCAGACAGAGAAGAGTCATGACAGATGGTTCCATTGGGACTCAGTATAGAAGGCAGTGACACTACACCCCATACCGGCTCAGTGTGTGAGCTCCTCTGTCCTCGAATTCCATCAGTTTCACACAGCTGCCTTTTTGTCTTTTTGTTCCGTGGCTTCACTGATGACTTAACTCCCTTCTAGACACAGGCTTCACCTGTTTCTGTGTGGGCTTTTCCATTGTTAGCTGACCTGGAGCAGAAAATAGGTTGCTTAATAAATAGTCCCAGCATTAGCACAATATGGTCCATTTCTAGGTCAGCTGTACCTGGTGGGGAGGGAACAATGGCTTCCTGGTTCAAAGGAAATGTGACGCCCCGTCAGGAGTCTCCTCCCTTTGATGGCTAATTAACCAGAGACCTGGGAGCCCAACTCCTAGAGCATTCTCTGAAGATGAGAGAGCAGTGGTGGCACTGTGTTCAAGCCGTGGGGGATGACCTTGGATGTCCTGAAAAGAGCAGGTCACACAAAATGCTCCGATTTAGCATTTATACAGTACCCAGCATTGTACTTTCTCACTGCTGTGGACTTTTTGGCAGAGACTGTTTAATCCAGTAAGACATTCAATCAAGTTCTTTTGGAAGTTTCCGGCCCAACATGCTCCCTTTATCCAGGCAGGTCATCTACCAGCCCCCACCTCCCTGCCCCCCACCCCCCTCCCTGACAAGGCAGCCAGAGTCACATGGCAACAGTCTCTGTGCCTTTGTGTGCATCGGTAACTACCCTTGACCCTCCCACCTTGACCCTCCCTCAGTCCATTTCCGGATTGTACTATTTATAAAATCCACGATCTGCCGAACATCTTCCGTGAGATTTTAAGTACAAGCAGGAGCTGAGAATGGGAACTCCTGAGTAAACAGACTTGAATTTGAACCTCAAGGCTGGCCTTTTCTAGCCTTGTGATCTTGCACAAGTTATTTAGCCTTTCTGAATCTCAGCTGATGAACAGAGATACTAACATACTGCTGTGCAGCCATATTAGCTATTATGAATTGCTACTTTTATATTACCATTATATAATCATATAAAATGTGTAATAGAACATATAATAATGAATAATAGATATTATAAACAATGCAGCTTATTGCATGTTTAAGTATACAGTCACGAGTTACTTAATGATGAGGATACATTCTGAGAAAAGCATTGTTAGGCGATTTTGCCATTGTGTGAACATCACAGTGTACTTGCACAAACCCACATGGCGTGACCTACTAACACTCAAGTTATATGGTAAAGACTATTACTCCTCAGTTACAAACTTGTACAGCAGGTTACTGTACTGAATACTGCAGGGAATTGTATTCCAGTGGTGTTTGTGTATCTAAACACATACTAACACAGAACAGATATGCTGCAAAGACAGTAAAGAAACATGAAAAATGATACACCTCTGTAGGGCATTTCCTATGAATGGAGCTTGCAGGATGGAAAGTTGCTCTGGGTGAGTCAGTGAGTGAGTCGTAAGTGAATGGGAAGGCTTAGAACATTTCCACACACTACTGTAGACTTTATAAACACTATACACTTAGGCTAAACTAAACATGTAAGGACATTTATTTCTTCAAAAACAAATTGATCTCAATTGACTGGACAATCACCATTGCATATGCAGTCTGCTGTTGACTCAAACATCATTACATGGTGCATGACTGTATTTCTATAAATATAAAAATATAAATAATATAAATATAGATAACATATTCATAACTCTTATGACTGTTAATTCCTGTCACTACTATTTTAACTTAGCATATTTATATCTGTATTATTTCAAGTAACTGCTCTATCCTATGAAATATAAATAATGACTCTTACTTTACAAATGGGGAATCTGAGGTCCAAAAAGACTCTTGAATGATCTTATGGTAACACTCCTAGTAAAAAAAGTAGTAATTGGAATTAGAAATGCTGACTCTCAGATTCACATTTCTTCTCCTTGTCTTATTTTTTGTTCTTCTTTTTTAATGTCCCCTTCATTTCCATGTAATTATTTCTTTCTCTCTCCTAAGAATCCAGGTTTTGGAGACAGCTGCCCTCACACCTGACATTTACATACAAGATTTTTAAGAACGGGTGTGCTTTACATTGGGTTAAATCATAGAACACTAGGGCTGAAATTAAAGCTTGGATCTGGATTTTCTCTGACTAGTGAACAATTACTGAGAATCTAGGCCATGGGAAATGGTCAGAAATCCTGTTACATCTTGTCATATAGGAAAGCCCAGTTCCCCAAAATAAGTGCAGAAGTCTTCACTGATCTAGGTTCTCAACTTCAGCACTATTAACATCTTAAGCCAGAAGTTTGTTGTGGGGAGCTGTCCTGTGCATTGTGGACATGGAGCAACATTCCTATGTTTTACCCACTAGACGACAGCAGCACCACACCCCCTGCCCAGCTGTGACAAGCAAATATATCTCCAGATATTCCTAATGTCTTCTGTGGAGGAAATTCACCATAGTTGAGGATGGCTAATCTCAGTTAAGTGGAGGAAGCGCAGAAGAAAATAGTACAAAAAGGATCTGGGCTCATAGAATCTTTGAAAGGAGGGATATAGAAAACTTGCTTTCTTGGAAAGATTGTAGACTTCGGGGTTAGAAGAATTCTACTAGGCTCCAGCTATAACCTGTTGTTGGTTTAATTAACCCCACCTGGGCAAGTCAGTCGCTGTCTCTGAGCTTGAGTATCTTCAGTGAGGAAATAGTGTTATAGACTGAATGTTTGTTTTTCACAACATTCATATTTTGAATCCCCAGTGTAATGATATTTGGAGATGAGGCCTTTGAAAGGTAATTAGGCATAGATGAGGTTGTGAGAGTGGAATCTTCATGATGGAATTAGTGCCCTTATTAGAAGAAACATCAGATGTCCCTCCCTCTCTCCCTCTCTCTCCCTCTCTCTCTCTCTCTCTCTCTCTCTCTCTCTCTCTCTCTCTGTATCACATGATGAAATGGCAAAAAGTCAGCTGTCGTCTGCCAGCCTGGAAGACCAATTCACCAGGACCTGACCGTGTTAGTGCCTTTGTTTCCGAAACTGTGAGAAAATATAATTCTGTCTTTTAAGCCACCAAGACAGTGACTATTGTGTGGCATTTATATTAGACGGTCATGAAAAAACATATCATTGACTGATAACACTTTTTCTATGACTCAAGATTGTAAGATTGCTAAGGGAATTAAGATGTAAATATGAAAATTCTGAGGTGGCACATGGAATTTAGTCTTTATTGATAGTTATTGGTTTCAAAGACATTAGCAATAAACTGCTTTTAAAGTTTAGCAAGCGCTGGTCCTACTAAACATGCTTTGCTGAGGAGGTGATATAATTGCAATTAGTTCATTACCAGCATGCCTTGGAAGGCTGCTAAAAACTTGAAATGAATGTACACAATTAATTCATTTACTCATTTCACAAAGAGTGATCAAGTCAGACTTAAAACTTGCCCTTCTCATGCATCTTACATTCAGGTGACTATACCACCTTGACCTACAAGATTGAGTTAAGACAGGTATTGAGCAGAATAAAACCATAAATTATTTTATTAAAATGTTTAAATGCTTTGTCGGAAAAGTTCAGTGTTCTATCATTGTACATATAGTGAGAATTTCTTTCCTAAATAGCACCAATAACCTTATTGATATCCACAGTAAATAACTAAATTGCATTAAAAAAAACCCTGTCTTCATAAAAAATACGCAAATAAAACTTAGGTTAGGAGGAAGAATAATGATTTTCTTTAGTGAATTACTAGAAATTATTAAAGGTAAACTTTTACTGTTTACATACAATGCAAGAAACTAAAAGTAAAATGAGCAAATACTCGTCCTTTTGCTTTTGCCAAAACTTTATGGTTCTGGTCAAGAAAAAGCTAAAAAAAAAAAAATTCAAAGGAACGTTTGTTCAAAAGACATTGATCATTGATGAAACTTAAAGTATGCGTCAGGCACTGTGCTGGTGGGCAGAGTACTCGACCCCTATCCTGCAAGAGTTTATGGTTTGCAAAGCTCTGGTTTACAAAACCAGGTTCTATTGATTCTCTCATTCATTCCTCATTTGTTTATCAAATAAATTAACTAAAGGACTGGTAAGAATTAGCAATCCATTTAATACGTGAGAAAACCAAGACATAGAGAGGATCAACGACACATTCCCGAGAAGCTCCTGGTAAATTATAGACAATGATTAACATCAAGCTCAGTCTTAGACTTCATGCAGTGAACTTTCCTTGTTCCACTGGTGCTATTTGTATTCCATTAAAACACACTTTCCTCAGAAGTACTGGTAAGTATGCAACAAAATTAGTTTGGTGTACTTTCATTAACCAGTCAATGCATTTGTTTACCACTGAAATTCATTCTCTAAATTGTCCAGTTCAATCCTCTTCTAAACCATATGGTTAAAATTACTCTATGCTTTGTCTCTACTTACTTTCATTCAAGACAGCAGTGTTTCATGGAGCATTTAGTTCATATGTGAGCAGAAGCTATGCCCTGGGCTCTTTGGGCATCAGCAGGCCATCCACATTGGCAGCATGGGGCATCTTAGGAGATAAGATCATAAGAATAGAAAGTTGAATTGAGACCATATGAAAGATCGGTGATTTATGTTATATTAATCTACCTGGGTTGCCATAGCATAGGCTAGGTGACTTAAACAGCAGAAATTTATTTTCTTGCGGTTCTGGAGGCTAAAAATTCCAGAGTAAGTGTCTGACAAGGTTGGTTTCTAATGAGGATATTTTTCCTGGTTTGTGGATGGCTGCCTTGTAACTATTTCTCTTATGATCTTTCTTTGGCATGTGTATATGAAGAGATAGAACAATTTTTCTGGTGTCTCTTCATACAGGCATAAGAACAAGACTCTAATCCTATTGGATTCAGGACTCACCCTTGTAGCCTCATTTAACTTTAGTTACTTCCTTAGAGGCCTTGTCTCCGAATACCTTCACAAACCTTACAGAGGGTGAGAACTTCAATACATACACTTTATGGAGATGTAAACATTTAGTTCGTGATATTCCCTCCTCTGGCTCTCCAGAATTCATTCTTCCTGCATGCAAAAACCCACTCATCCCGTCCCAACGGCCCCAAAATATGTAAAACATTTCAGCATCAACTCTAAAGTCTAGAGTATCATCTGAATATCATTTAAGTCAGATATTGGTGAAATTCAATAGACGGTTAATCTTGAAGCAAAATTCCTCTCCATCTGTGAAACAATGAAAGACAAGTTACAGGCTTCTAAAATATAATATTGGGACAAGCATAGGTTAGATATTCCCATTCCAAAAGGAAGAAATAAGAAAGATGAAGGGATAGTGCTTCTCAAACAAGTCCAAACTCCTGCGAGTCAAATGCTGTGAGATGTTAAAGCTTAAAAATAATCTTCTTTGGTTGGATGATCTGCTCTCTGTTCCCACTGGACTAGCAACCTCACTCAGTAGCTCTGCTGGGCAAAAGTCCTGCAACTTCATCTCTGCTAGGAGATCTGAGACACAAACTCAGAACCAGTCCATAACACACTGTTAATTCTGAAAGTTGTTATACCTAAAAGTGACATATACAAAGTCTTATTCCAGAAATATCACTTTGGCTCGAGAGTAAAGGACAATTTGAGTTCAGGGAAAAACAAAACAAGTGAGATGAATTAGGAAGGTATTGGAGTGATTCATTAAGTTTATTTTCCTCCATTCACTCATTGTCAATTTCCAGGACAATGGGTGTTTATTAGGTGGCCACTGATTGTTGAAGATATCTGCTCTCAGAGAGCCTATCTTCTAGCAGGAAAAATAACCTGGTCAAAGCATGGCAATGAGGTAGAGTCCAGGGGTAATGTGACACATCATTCAGAAATACAATCAGTAAAATCTGGATCTGCATGATATAAATTGAACCCAGGTATAGGTGTGTTTAATAAGGTACATTTTGAGGAATGAATACTCCTTTTGTAATCCTGTTTAGCATGAGCATAGAACATTAGTGGAAGTCATATTTTCTTTGGGGCTATTGGAAGGTTAACAGAATCCGGGATCACTAGGCCAGCAGCTTCCAGCATGACAAAATGCCTGAGGCAGGTTATTGTAAATTGAGTTTCTTCTTTGATTCATTTATTAAACAGATATTTACTGAATGTTGCCAGTAACGGTACTGTTTTAGGTACTGAGACTATTAGAGGTGAATACAATATATGAAGTTTCTGCTTTCCTGGAGCTAATATTATATTACTAAGAGTGATTGAAATCAAACAAGTGACTAGGTATATGATAAAGTTTCAAGTTATGACTGTGTGCTATGAAGAAACTCAGATGAGGTAAAGGATCACAGGCTGAAGAAGTGCCCCACTAGAAAGCATGGTCCAGGAAGGCCTCTTGGCGATGGGGACTGGGTCATTGAGAAGATACCTGAACACAGCTTTGAGTTGGGTCACTTCATCCCTTACTGACTCCCCAATGCTTAAAGCCTGGCAGTCAATCCTAGCAATAAGACTAATACATTAGGAAACAAAAGAGAATCACCGCAGCACACGTAGGGCCCTTTTCCTTGTCGAAATTATGATGAACTCCTGGCTTTCTCTCCCTTCCTCTTGTACATTCCTTTTCCCCTCCGAAATCATTGATCTCAAAAACAAAGAACAAGTAATTGCAGAAAAATGGGACATTAGGAATAGATGAAACTTTGTGGAGGTAGAAGGCATCGCTACTACTCACAAACAGCAATTGGTTTCATGAGCAAAATCTCCACTTTGTGACGAACCAAACCATGTTTGTTCTCTTTTCCTAGCGGAAAACTCGCTACCCTAAAAGTGGGGACTATGCTGGTTAATGTCTATCCTCCAGTCATAAGTGCAGCCTCTGGAGTCAATAGGACAAATACATCCCCTCCTCTTCTACCCATCAGTCCTACAAACATTCACGTCTAGGTAAAGGGCATGTCCATTTTCCCTCAGACTTGCTGCTATAGAACTGCCTCATATCTTGGCCTCCTTCTGCTATGCCCCCCCCCCCACATTGCTCTCTGTACTTTTGTTGTTGGTTTTCTTTCTTTGAAATATTTTGAGGGTCTACTATAAGCTAGGAGCCTGTAGTGAATTCTTAATAAGTTTATGCTTGCCTTGGCATCTCTTCTGAATGCAAGTTTGAGTTTTTCATACCGGAATCAGGATCGGTCACTCATGACACACAGTTTCTAGTTCTAAACCACACCCACATGGGTCAAGCTGGTGGCCAGAGACAAGAACTCACAGGCCTCCCTTCTACCTGGCAGACGGATGCGGCTCTTGCTTTTCAGCCATTTCCTCTAAACAGATCATTCAGGCATTTTCCTATGAACTGAAAGCAACCCACATCCTTTTCCCTCATATATACTGCTAGTTGCCATGCACATGCTCTCTCTCTCTCTACCTCACTCTCTCCTGCTTCGTTTGACCTGGGGACAAGGGACTGTCCACCCAACTCATTGTGACCTCCCTACCCAGGATGTGTTAGGAAAAATCCTTGAACTTGTTTCCTACTGTGGTGGTGTATTGAATTTGTGCCCTCCATCTGAAGAACCAGGGCCTTCTCCAGACCATGTTTTTCTCTGGGACATCGAGAAGAACACAAGGTTGACTCCCAGCTTGAGAGTAATTGTCAGCAGGCATAAACCGGGCAGGGGTCAGACAAGAGCTGCAAGGGCGTCTGCCAGTATAAACAAGTTCTCTAGGTGAGGAACATCCTGGCTGTGGGTTGGAGAGCTAAACATTAGGTCATCTGCCAGGCAAAAGAAGTATCCTGTGCAAACCATACCATAAATACCCACATCAAGCTCCCCTTCATTTCCTGCTAGGGGAGGGTTGCTTCCTGCTCTGGTACTGAACCCCTAATTTAGCTAGGGGCTCTCGAAACAGGGGTTCACTAGGTATTACGATATTAGGCTCAATAAGGCATGGTCCCTCATCTTCAAAATTTATCATCTATCTGGAGAGAAAAGCTTTCAGAACAAATCCAACCCAATGAGAAAAGTGTTATTTTAGAAGAAAGAAGACAATCAACTCCAACCGTGGAGAAGAAGCCCAGGAAGGGTTAGTCAGAGCCCATCAGCACCTGACCAGGGCAGGGCATTCCAGATTGAGAGCATGAGTCCTACGAGAAAAGACAGGCTCATGAAAACATTCACATTCAAGAAGCTCCTCCTTAGGACTAAAGCTTAATGTATCTGAAGATGGTCCTGGAAATCATGCCGGAAGACCGGATGTGGAGATGTTTCATTGTGTCAAAGGCCACTTCATCTCTGAGGCATCAGGTGAGTAGGGCCATAGAAATAAAGATAGCCATTCCCTTGGCTTTGGAGACCAGAGATTCTAATTATACTATTGAGGCAGGTTTAAATGGGTCAGATTTTATCCCTTCCTCTATTATAATATCTTGAAAGTTTTTCTTTTCTCCGGTTCAAGGTGTTAGCTCCCTGAGAACATAGAATAGACTGTGCTCCCCACATGGGTCACAAGGATACCTCACAAAGGTAACAGCAATCATGTAAGTATAATAATTATGATAATAATGTGTGGGACTTGGTAAAATTTGCAAAGCAATGTCATATACAAAGTTTACTTTGGGATGTGGCCATTTTCCTATTTTATACTTTAGGGGAGCTGATGGGGGCCAGAAAGATCATATGAGCTCTTCTCATGCTGCAAGTAGCAATTCACAGAGGCAGAGCTAGAATCTAGGTCTTGACTCCAAGCTAATGCACTTTCCTCTAACACTTTTTGATTGCTTTCTTCAGAGAAAGTAAACTTGGGTGGTGGTAGAAGACATAAAAAGAAAAAGAAAAAACACCCATTCTTCTATGACTAACTGAGCTACCAGCCATCACCCCTGCATTTATCCCTCCACTCTGACCCATTTACATTATAATTGCCAGGTTTTTGCAGAAGTGGCCCTGGAAACATGGGAGCTAATGTCAGCTTTTCAGGGGCTCTCTGGTCTATCTTTGAGACTGTGTCTGCCTCTGAATGCAGGCAGTGCAACACGTCTCAGTGAGTATGGATAAGAAGCATGGTCTTTGACTTAGATTACTAAAATCCATGGGCATAGTTCTCTTTAATGCAATGCCCTGCCAAGCAGTTTGGATAAAATACCGGCCTTAAAGTTGCTGGATGTGAGTCCTTTTGTCTATTTATTCTTTAAGAAAAGCACAAGATGAAGAGAAAAAATGGCCTTTAATGCCATATGACAGGGTGTCAAGTCACAATAATAACTAAAACTTTTTATCAAGCTATAGAATGTGATCAGTACATAACTCTGCTTCTTAAAATTAGCTTTTTCAGTAGGTATTCAGAATACTTGCTTTATTATTGAAGAAACTACAGGTTAAACAAGAAGGAAGAAAAAATATAAATAAAATAATCCTGTGAGAGAAATTGCTATTTTAAGGCATTTAAAGAGTTTTACATATACATTTGTACATTGCTTAACAATGGAGATGCATATTCTAAGAAATACATCCTTAGGTGATTTTGTAATTGTGTGAACATCACGGAGTGTACTTACACAAACTTAAGTTGTATAGCCAACCGTACCCCTAGGCTATATGTTATAGCCGATAGCTCTTAGACTACAAATCCATATACTGTACTGAATACCACAAGCAAGTATAACACATTGGCATTTGTGCCTATGTAAACATATCCAAACATAGAAAGGTACGTAAAGATAAGGTATAAAAGATAAAAACTAGTATACCTGTATAAGGAAGCTGGGTTATTTTATTTCTCTCTTTTTTATTTTAAATACGTGGAGTACAATTCAGGGTTAGGTATACAAATGTTCATTGTGCAGGTACCCTTGTTGGTGTGGTGTGCCTCCCCTCCCCCGGCAGATTCCCACTACTGCCAATCCCTTTCTTAAAGTATTATGATAGTTGTTCAAGGTCCACTTATGAATGAGAACATGTGATACGCGGTTCTTTTTTTCTGTGAAAGATCACTCAGTATTGTAGACTCTAAGTCCATTCAAGTTGCTGCGAAGTTCATAATTTTGTCCTTCTTTATGACTGCATAATATTCCATTCATGTACATGTACCACTTTTTTTTCCTCCAGTCCTCTTTCAATGGGCAGCATGATTGGTTCCATATTTTGCTATTGTGAATAATGCTACGATAAGCATGTGTATGCAGGTATCTTTTTCATAGTGATTTGAGTTCCTCAGGGTATATTCACAGTAGGGAGATTGCAGGGTCATATGGGAGGTCAATTTTTAGATCTTTTAGGTATCACCATACTGTTTTCCACAGAAGCTGTACTAGTTTACACTCCCACCAACAGTGTAGACGTGTTCCCTTTTTGCCCCATCCTCTCTAGCATCTATTTTTTTCTTTTGTTGATTTTTTTTAGTACCTCAGTGTGGTTTTAATTTGCATTTCTTTGATGACTAGTGAGACCGATCATTTTTTCATGTATCTGTTGGCTGCTCGTATGTCTTTAGAGAAGTGTCTATTCATATCTTTTGCCCACTTTGTACTGTGGCTGTTTGTTTTTTTTCTTTTTGGCATGTTTGAGTTCCTTGTTGATCCTAGATGTTAGACCTTTGTCAGAAATATAGTCGGCAAATATTATTTTCCAATCTGTGGACTGTCTCCCTGCTATCTTAATGGTTTATTGGCTTTGCAGACACTTTTCAGTTTGATGAGGTCCCACTTGTCTATCTAATCTCTCATGGCATGGTAATTATCTTATGGGACCACCTTTGTATATGTGTTACATCATAGACTGAAACATCATCATGCAGTGCGTGGCTGTATTGATTTATTTGCTTTTGACAGCAACCCTATAAGATAGTTACTACTGTTACTACTTTTTTTTCCTGTTTCACAGATGAGAACAAAAGAGGGTCAGACAGATTACATAACATGTCCAAAGCCACACAACTAGTAAATAGGAAGTTGAGCTAGGAAGGCTAGCAACAGCCCCCAATCCTTCTGTTAAAAAATCGTGCTAGGCGTTTTCATTGTATGCTGCCTCATTCAGTCCTGCTACCTTAGGCAACGGGTGCTGAGATACCCATGTTTTACATACTAAGAACCCGAGGCTCAGAAAAACTGACAGACACACTCAAATTCATATTGTTAGAAAACAGGAGAGCTGGAACTCAACTCCAAGTATTCTAGTATTACTTCTCATTGTTCCATTAGCCTAGAGTTCTTGATAAACAAAATTAGGACCATGCATTTTTTATGCTGAACAACCATCATTTATATTCTGAAACTTATTTAAGACAGTTATTAAATACGTACAATATACTATTACTACATGGGATGATTTTATTTCTGTTTCTAAAATTATGATGCCACTGTTTCAAACAATTGGTGAGAAGTTAGTTGTAAAGAAGCTTATTTTTATTTGAAGAGTCTCTTGGAGGTAGAGTGAGCCAATATTCTTGGCCAACTCAGATGGAGGCAAATGTGACAGACTTGTGGGCTGCAGGACTTTGGTGGGACTTTGCAGCAGGGTTTCCTGGTTCTATGAATCAGGAAGTCACCTTGTCACATAGCAGGGTCTGATCAAACTTACCTCACTTCTCAGAAACCAAAGTTCTCTGTAAACCACTATGCTGAGTCCCAGAAGTCCTTGGAAATTGTTTTCCATAATCGTTTCTGATT
The DNA here is from genome assembly GCF_000164805.1 of Carlito syrichta. NCBI lineage: Eukaryota > Metazoa > Chordata > Mammalia > Primates > Tarsiidae > Carlito > Carlito syrichta. The sequence goes on along the minus strand of NW_007252358.1, from coordinate 209,221 downwards.
TTAAACACCAGGTCATACTTCTTGAAGCTTTGTGCTCTTGTTTTGTTAGGTTCTTAAGAGCTTAGAGTTGACAGACCTCCTCTTGATTTCAATGAAAGTACTATTCCAGAGACACCTTTTCCAGAGTTCCTTTAGGTGTTACATCTTGTATCATTAATAAAAAATAGGGTGTCTATCAAACTTATATTTACTGTCTTAAGTGATTGTACAAGAACTATATTTTTTACATACTATAATCTGCAACTTTTTGTAGAGATAGATTTTGGCATGAGAACATCTTGAATTTTAATTCTGTCTCTGCAATTTATGTTTTGTATTGCGTTATGAAGAAGTTAACATTCTGATCCTTAACTTCCTTGCCTCAAAACTTTTTGGTCCTTTATCTTTCATGAAAGGTTGCCCTGGAGATTAATGGAGATCATTCATTTATTCAGTCCATCCTTCATTCATCATCCATTCAATAAATATGTTTTGAGTGTTTACTAAATACTGAGTATTCTGTCAATCATTGCAAATGATAGATGTAGCAGTGTTTTCATTCCTATTCAAAAAGAGTCCCCAGTCTACTGGGATAGAGTTAGTTGTATAATTAACATTCAGTGTGATGACTACATATAGGTATAGGATGTATGCACAGAAACTACAAGAACACTGAGGGGTGAGGGGAAGGTTTGGTATCTAATATTGGTTGTTTTGTGTGGTGAAAAATGCATTAAAAATCAGGATAATTTTTTTCTGAGAAAGAGAAAAGTAATCAATGACTTGATGAAATGTGGAGGGAGCTGGGAAAGGGATGGAAGAGAAGCGGATAGATGACTAGGACAAAGTTTGAAATGCTAATACATGCTTAGCGTTCTGAATCTCTTTGATTCTAAATAAAACAACAACAAAAAAGAGGAAAAAACACAATTTGACCTTAAAACCTGCCTTTGGTTGTGTGTAACCAAAGTTATTACTTTTCAGTGTTTAACACTGAATCTTCACAGCTTCTCAGACATAGGGGATGTGCTTTGAAGTATGCAAAAGATAAGATCCTGTGGGGACAGGCCTTTCTGAACATTGAAAGATTAATTTACACCACCACAAAATAAAATCAACCTGCTGCTAATCAAAGTTCCAATTCCTATTTTCCAGGGCATTTCACAGGAGGATTTTCCCACTATGGAAAAAAAGTAAAAGATAATAGAAAAATCACTCGTGTGCTACTTTGGGCTGAAAACAAACAACTGTGTCATGCTCTGATGGGAAAGTTAGCAGGCTGTCATTGATACATCTCCATAGAGGGGAAGAAAGTAGCTTTGCAGAAGGAAAAATGCTGCCACAGTCAAGCAATTCAATCTATTTATATGTCCTTTCTTTACATGTACCAAGCATGAGTGCAGTGCTATGTTGGTTATTGGGATTTGATTCCATGTGACCCACTTAAATGAAAAATGAGTATGGTGCAAAGAAAAGAATATGAGTATTTTTATTTAGTTTTGATTATACTATTTAGACAGGAGTGACCTCATGATGGTCACTCGTGCAACACTGCCTGATCCACAGCACTTTTGATAACTAAATAGAGTGATGAATGTGAGATTACTTTAGGTACGATAATTCAAAATAAATGTAAGCCATTAATAAAATTAAAGTTAAACTATTTCAAATATAAATTTATTTTAAGTTAAAGCTTTCCTAATCCTAGACCTATGTTCATAGATCTAGGAATATTATAAAAGCCACTCATTGTATGGGTTCCTTGCCATTAATTGATGAGTAATTTCTACTGCTACTTCCTTCTTAGATTTCTTATCAGTGAGTCTTGACTTTTGCTTTGAAACTTGATCTTGATTTCCCTACACTAACCTCCCCACTCTGCGCCTTCCTCTTTTCATACGTTATTAAGTTCACAAAGCATTCATCAATCCCTGATACAATAAATTATTATTAATGAATAAGAGAATCAATGAAGAAAATCCAAAGTCCTCACTTCTGAAGGTGATCCTTCCAGTGGTATCCAATGAGCAAGCCCCTTAGAAGGAAGAGTGTTATCTCTAGTACAGTTCTTGGTACAAAACAAATGATTATATAATATCGGTCACCCTTTCTCACTTTGCATCACTGTCCTCATTCTCATCCCTAATTCTGAGAATAAAAGTGGGAAGAATAGGAACATTATTTTTGGGGCATCAAGTCCCAAGGCCTACTTTCATCATTTGCTCATTGCAGAAATTTGCTAAAATGGATTAAGATCATTGAGCGTTCAGTTCTTCCTATGAAAGATATACCCATAGACCCTTTTTAGAAGTGGCTGTAAACCACTGAAAATTGTAATTAGAGAGCTCAAAGACAAGATAATAGTTCTCCAGAAAGGGAATGCAACATTGGGGAAATAGTCAAAGGGATTTTTATTTTGCTGTTTGTGCTCGGTCCATATTCTCTGACACCTGGGGGCAATGTTAGGCAGGTTTGCTTTCTTTTCTTTCTTTCTTTTTTTTTTTTTTTTTTTGAGTCAGAGTCTCACTCTGTCGCCCAGACGGGAGTGCAGTAGAATGCACACAGCTACTGCAGCCTTGACCTGCTGGGTTCAGGTGATCCTTCTGGCTCAGGAGACCCTTTTTCCTCAGCCTTCCAAGTAGCTGGAACTACAGGCACACGCTACCACACCCAGCTAATTTTTTTATTTATTAGGTGGTCTCACCAAGTTGCCCAGATTGGTCTCGAACCCATGGACTCTGGCAATCCTCTCGCCTTGGCCTCCCAAAGTGCTGGGATTACAGGCTTGAGCCACTGTGCACGGCTTCAGGTTTGTTTTTCATCTGGAAGGTGCTAGAGGTTGTGATGGGTTTCAGAAAAAAAACGTGCATAACTAACTGGCTACTGAAGCCTGTTTTTGGTCTCCAGGGTCGCATTTCTCCAAAAGAATTTTACTGGGAGAAAGAGAGATAATCCAGTATTCTCTGTAATTTTACTAAAAAGAAGAATCTGGGAGAGAATACACACGCTCTCCAGTTCTGAATCATTTTCATCAAAACTGCTCCTGGTGTTGTAGGACTCTCTTGTCAGTCCATCATCTACTCAATACTCTACCTGTCTCCTAGAATAAAACACAGTGGAGGAGGAAATGGTGACTAGAGTCCTTAAGTTCCTGCCTGTCACATGAGCTAGTGCCATTGAGCATATGGCTGTGACTTTTATCTGACAAGAATGGATTCTGTTGGGCTCTTATTTCAAGAAACTGTACAAAGGTGATTCAGTAGTAAAATAAAGGTACCTATTCTCTTTGAATCATCCCCTAAGCAAACCCATGAGAACCCCAAGATAGAGCCCGGAGAAGTACCATAAGTTGCAAACACAGAGAATTTTCAAAAGGATACTTGTTAAAATTTAGAATAAACATTTAACAAAAGAGAGACAACTCTTAAGCAGGACATTCTAGAGGCAGAACCACACAATGTCATGAAACAATCATTATAGAAGAATAATTTCCAAATACAGTTGAAGCCATTTCCTATTCCTACCAAATTCCTCCATAAAAAATCCAGATCTTAAATCAATATTCATCTATCTTTTATTCTTTCTCCAATTACATATGCATACATAAAATACATTATTTATATGCTTTTAAAATTCACACAAGTGATATTGCAACACAAACAGGAAGATTTTTCAGGAACTTAAAAATTAATATGAATTGTGTATTTCAATGAAGGAAAGGCACTCTTCAGTATTTACCAATCTCACTTGACTATGAATTAAAAAAAAAAAACCCAACAACAATAATAAAACCAAATAAACTACTTCACTTGTAGTGAAGTGATCAGAGGAACCAAATTTGGAATGAAAATAAGACAGTTAAAAATGCAAGCCGGGCTCGGTGGCCCAGCCTGTAATCCCACACTTTGGGAGGCTGAGGTGCGTGGATAGCCTGAGCCCGCGGGTTCGAGACCCGCCCGGGTGACTTGGTGAGACCTCATCTCTACTATAAATCAAAAACTAGCCAGGCGTGATAGCGCGCACCTGTAGTTCCAGTTACTTGGAAGGCTGAGGCGGAAGGATCGCTGAAGCTCAGCAGATAGAGGCTGGGGTGGCCAGAAGCGGCCACTGCACTCCAGTCTGGGCGACAGAGTGAGACTCCAATTCAAAAAAAAAAAAAAATTGCAAAGAGATCTTTGGTGGTGTCTGCATTGAATAACCTAGTTTCCTGGAACAAGGAAGCTTGAGGGATGAGGGATGGAGTGAGGTTTAGGCTTATCTCAGGGTTGTGATTAGGATGAACATTTCTTGCTATGCTCTTTTGAGAACATGAGTGTGGCTTCAGGCAGCCAGGCAGGGTAAAGGTCCAAGAGAGAAGAGGTCCTCGGATATCTGGCAGAAGCAGCAGGATGAGGCCCCGCAGAAAAGTATCCCTAGCCCCAGGAGATGCCTTCACAGCGGCCATGATAATTCTCAAGATGAAACGAACCAGGGACCATGGCAGCATTTTATGAACTGCTAAACGTCAACCCTGTGTATCACCACCTCTATGTGTAGTACCAGATTCTGTGCTTGGTGTTAGGCACTTAAACGAGATCATTTAAAATATCCACAGCCAACCACTTTTGAGGATTTATTCTGTTTTGACACGGTTCTCAATAATGCCCATGTGGTACCCATCTCAATACTATAAATACTAATGCTGTTATTATCCCCACTCAAGATGAAGTACAAGGAGGTTAAATAACATAATCATCAAGACCTGTGGATTTTGAGTGCAAGAACTCGTTTCCACCCCATGCTGTCTGATTCCAAGGTCTTATTCTCATCTTTTAACACGTAATAAACCTATGAGAGGTATATTGCTACTCTCAGTTTATGAATTGAGTCCCATGGAGTGCCTGTCGTTTGCCTGGAGTCGCACGCTGTTTAGAAGCAGATTCAGGGCTTGAACCAAGTCGCCAGCATTCTGTCTTTGAAAGAAAGATACCTCCAGTGGAAGGTGCTGAAGCGGCAGGCATTGAAGTAGCAGGCACAGCAGCTACCCAAACGCGTCACCCCAGCATTGTATATTCACACTTGACGTTTTGAAATAATTCCTTGCCGCTTTAGGTAGCTTGCATCATTTCACTCTGCCATTAACAGCAGCTGAACAATCAATTTGACTGAATAGAACTAACACTTTTTGGAAAAAGCAGGAGTTGTTGAAATAAATATAATATTTTATATTTATATAATGTTATGCTTTTTTGAGGAGTCTTTTATATCAAATTTTCTATACCATTTGGTTCTCCCAGTACCTGTGAAGAACAGGTAGCTGCTTTTCTAGAAGGCACAGATTTAGATTTAAATCTGTCTGAATCTCAGCTCAGCCTCTTAGAAGCCCATGATCATAAGTAAGCTCCTAAAATCACTTGAGTCCAAGGCTCTCCTTTAGAAAATAAGATTGATATCATGATCTCATACAGTGATGAGGAATGAATTTAATTAGTGTTGATTGAGTGCTGTTGGATATGAGGTATTTTCACAGAGCTTCATGAGTACAGCGAGTATCAAGTTCCCACTGTGTGCTGAAAGCCCAGAAAATCCCAACTCTAGGTGAATCTGGTCTAAGTATAACGAATGGATGTCATTGGCTCAGGTATGCATCAAACTCTAGGTGGCTTTAAACAAGTTATTTATGGTTTCTGGATCTCTAATATTTGTTCCTTAAAGACAAAACATAACTCTTGGATTCTCATTGATAGCTTTCGAACTGTGTTATACGGGTCCCAAGGATTTCACACATACTTCTTGGAAGCCTCCCCTTGAAGGCAGGGATTGAAGACAGGTTCCAGCACTCCATACCCTCCTTCCGATGGGACTGCTGCCTGGGGAAGTAAACAGATATAAACCATTTGGCCTGCAACATTGTGTGTTTTTGTTCTGAGTACAGCTGATTTTATAAATTGTGTGTGTATTTAATCCATTTTCTAAGTTAAAAAATCAAACGCTACCACACAGAGGTTGTGAAACGGTAGCATCAAGCATACATGAATTTTCTGGTTAGCCATGTGATGATAATATATGTTTAAACTCTCTGGGTTTTAGCTCCATAATTCATAAAATGGGATAATGTCATCTATCTCATAGAATGGTAATGAGACTCAAGTGAAATTATCTTTTAAGCAAATACCTTTGCTTATAGTTTTGCTAAACACATTAATTTATTTCTCTTCATTTTATCTTGGAGAACAGAAATACCCCCAGAACATTGTTCTCTGTATCTTAAAAATTTCAACAGATCTTTAAAGGTGTGTTTATTTTTGTTTTTTCAATTCAAGGGAGACACCTCATAGCCCTTATTTTTATTAAATTATTCTAAGAATTATTTTTATTTTCTATAAGATGAGAAATGATTCTACTTTCTACTTATCTTTCTTTGTGAAAGCATGGTCTGATTCTGACATTTTCAATGCTGAAACATATAATATATACCTATATACTATATATTTAAAATTTAATATATATTATGCAATTTTTATACATGCATACACACATAGATACTCACTTTTGAAAAGGTAATATATAATCAGGCACATGAATCTTGCTCTGCATTTTATGATTTTTTTTGGCTGATCCTAAGTTTTATTTCACAACAAATTACACGGTGTCCCAGTCCTTACCCACAAGGTCAAGCCTCAGTGTGACACCTGTGTGTGTGGGAACATGCTCTCTCCCCAAGGCCCTGCCAGGTCTGGGTCAGACCAGTCCGTGAACTCCGGGCCTTACCACCGGGTACTGGTTGAGAGGCCCTCGTCCCGAGGCAGTGTTGGCCGAGCTGCAGCCCCATCCTGCTCTGTCTGCTCCTCTGACCCCACCTGGCCTGGGCACTTGTGGCCACCACCAGCCCATGCCTTCCTGACTCCTGGTGCAGGTTCAGGGTGGATCAGTCACCTGACGTCAGATTTGTCCCTCGGACTAGGGCTCCCATCTTATGATTATTACAGACGTGATTTCCAAGTTTCATACAAAACTGAAACAGATAAACTGTACACAAACACAGTCAATCATTTTATACTTTAATGTTTAGGATTTAAGAGGTCAATCAGATACCGACAACTTTTCCATTTAGTATGCGATTCAAAAGACACCTGCTGTGCTCACAGCACCAACAAAGTGGGTGCATTAAGGTTTTCTAAACTCCGAAAACCGCCATGCATTGTTGTTCCCCATGAGTGTGCAGAGAGACAGCCATTACACCAAAGTTGGGAACATTTTCAGCCTTCAATTTGCATTTCAGGATGATTGTTTCTTTTCACAGCAAAGCTGCTTTTCATCCTTAATGCAGCGAAAAATAAACATTAAAGAAAGATTCTTTCTAAATAACATGAAGATGGTACAGAAGAACTTTATTGGAGGCTGAAAAAGAATTTGCTTGGGGAGACCACGCATGTACTTACGTGATGCTGCTTTTAATTAAAGCGAAGCTAAGAAGTGAGCCTTAGCATGAGTCAGAAAACCCAGTTCCCAGTGCTGGCCCTGCCTCTTAGTCACTGAATGACCATCTTCTGTCTCAGTCTTTTCATCCTACTTGCAGTGTTCAATGCAAGACAATATATGCAAAATTGTCAAGAAAATGATTAAAAGCATACTTTGTAAAGTACATGAAAATATATAGCTGACTTAAGCCTGAGTTCAATTTCAGAAACTTACTACTTTTTAGTGCAGTTTCTGGAGACTGACAGATCTCTATAAAAAGTATAACCTTGGCACCCCATAGCCCTTATTTTTGCATTATTTTTATTAAATTATTCGAGGAATTGTTTTTCTTTTCTGTAAAATAGGCATAATACAACATCTACCTCAAAAACAACAGTAAAATAATTGCATAATGCTTAGCTCAGTGGCTGGCACAAAGTAAGACCTTAATAAAATGTAATAAGAATAATGAGATAAGGATGATGGTGATGGTTCAGCCAAATGTCAATACAGCCAAATAAATAAACATGAAATTTCATTTTTCAGAATTTCAAAATCTGGACTCTTGAGCAGCATACGTAATTTCTCCACATACAAAACAGTGAGCATCTTGATTGTTTCTTTTTTTTCCATTGAATGCATGAGATCAGTTTTATTTACTGTCAGATAATATATTAGCAACTGGCAAATTTAGTTAAGAAAATCAGATAAGTTTTTGTGTTGAACCAACTTGTCAATCAAAGGTTGCCATAGGCAAACAAAAAAGACCTGAAAAATGAAAGCTGAACCTAACGGAGTTTTTATATGTAACGCCATAATAATGACTCCATGAAACTTTGCTCTTTAGTGTTTCTGAAAGAGTATGCAGTGGAAGGAATGGTACTTAGCTTATCACATTCATTCTCTGAATTTTGGCTATGGCTCTAATAACCTATCTCACAGGATGCTTCCGAGGAAGTAAACTTCTGTGGCTATAGTACTTGTAAGAAATGGGAAGATGGTAGTTTTTCTCAGCTGAATCAGCCTAAGTATTTATAACTGACAACAGATGCACAATACCTAAGATATTTGGTCTTCCACTCCCTGGGTAACACACTGAAAAGTTTATGGAACAGGGCAATTAGTCCATAACCTTAATGAATTGTCAAGTGAAGTAATACAGACAGACGGTGCCAAAAAATGTATGCACATTCTAAGACCAGAAAAAAACTGTATTAAAATTCCAATACGCAATATATACTGATAACAAAAGATTGATACAAGTAACGTTGAACTTCTGTAAGAGGTGCTTTAATGTGGTTACCATCAGCATGCAGACACGACTGATTACGGTGGACTTCTGCAGGACCTGAAGTGCGAGGCCTCCCAGATCTTCCCTTGTGCACATCACAAACAGTACCATGCATCTCAAACTTACCACGAACACATGCAATTGTTAGGCATGTTATAGGTTCTGTTGCATACTCACGCCTCCATTGTCACTGTACTTGCACAACATTCTTGAATTTCAAACACCACTTCAAAATGGTCTTGCACTCCTTGAATGACAGCTGTGCTTCTGCCATTTTCTTTAACTGTCCTGCCTGTTGCATGGCAATGCTAGCATTCATTTGATTAACGCCATCTTCTGAGTGAACGCCATATACACAATGCTACCATAATTCAGTTCAACTATGAAAAGTAACACATAGATAACATCTCTTAAAATATGTATACAGTTTTTTAACACACTCAGTATACTTAGATTATGATGCTTCCTAAACCAGTTTGAAATAACTTTCTGAAGGAAATATCTCTTGAAGCTTTAGTGGTGGAAAATATTTATCCAAGTGTAAACATGATGGAAGAAAATGAGCTACAATATAGGAGGATAGAAAATGTTCTATAATATGCTATATAGTGAGAAGGGAACAATGGGAGGTGGGGTAAAATTTTGCTTGAGGGTAATCTGAGTTGTTGTCTTTAACCATGGATAGAAAAAGAAGTTTACTCAGTGGGCAGAGACCTATGTCATTGACAACATCAGCAATGTACAGTTATCAGGTAGCCAAATAGGGTTAAATCCACTTTCAAGATTTCTGAAATAATTTAAAGAATTAATGCTGGGCCTTCGGGGAACCAAAAGCATGGCAACATTTCTGATTAACAGGCACTGAAACACTCTGAGGGTAGAACCACAAATTTGCCTTTCTTCTTGAACTTTCCTCCACCTTTGGATCTGAGATGATGTCCTTGTAAACTCATTGCCATTAGCTCAAAGGCAACACAAGAAACAGCCACCCCCACTCCCCCCCCCCCGCAGATCCTATTCCTCTTGCAGCCGTTTTTTGGATGCCACATTTCACTTCTATTCCTGGCAAAAACAATATTTTTTTTTAAAAAAAAACAGCAGAAGGAAGTGCAATTATGAAAAATAACTTTACCATTTCCCGGGGTCATGAGCCAGTGAGAAAATAAAATAGAGAAGAAAAATAGTCCAAGTTCCTTTGGAAAATGGAATTTGTTAAATCATCATAACAAATCAGAACAGAGTAGGTCGGCCTGCCTTGTTTCCTGCCCTCTGTTTTTTCTCTAAGCTCAGTTGGGCCAATATGACTATGATGTGGAGGTTTGGTTTGGACCCAAGGGCCAGGATTTGGGAAGGAGGGAACTGGAAAGTTAATGGAGTTGTAGGATAATAAATTCCTGGTCCAACCATGAGCCAGCCTGACTGATACCCCAATGATGACCCTGTTCTTAATTTCCTCCCTTAGTTGCAAAACTCCCATCTTGAGCCTCAGTTCTTTTCCAGTTTATCTATGGTGAATTCCTACTTTCATTCTATATCTACTTCTTTAGTTTTCCTGAATCTGGGGCCAGATATTTTTCTGGCCAATAATTTTAGTACTTGGTTTCCAACCCTGAAAATTTAAGCTCATGTTTGATGTCCTATTGCCCATATACTAATACATTTTTTATGCTATCCATATTTTCCCCAGATATTCAGGTGAATACCTGTCCTCAGATGCCCAAATACTATGTCCTAATCATCTTATAGGTGCCTCACTCGTGATGTTATTCATTCATTCGTGCATTCATTTATTCATTCAACAAGTGAGCACTTGCTTTGTTAGAATAGCAGATGTGAATGGGACATGATCTCTGCCCTCCAGTAGTTCATGTCAGAGCACAGAACATTGGACATCTACAAATAAATAGGGCACATGGGTTAAATATATGGAAGTTTGAATGGAAATAAACAGTATTAAATTTTTTCACCACGAGTTTGAAGAAGAGAGTGCCAAGAATGGGCTTCCAAATATTAGTGTTGTATAGCAAACTAAATATACTAAACTTAATAGAGTAAATACAACTAAATCTAGTAGAGTAGTAGATTAACAATCATTGTACCATGTTTATAGAGTCTATGGGTCAGGAATTTGGTTATTTCATGAAAGAAGCTTTGTCTCTGCTCTGCCATGTCTAGAGCCTCAGTTGGCAAGGCCTAAAGACTGGTGTAACTTGGTAGCTGGGATCTGGAATCTCCTAGAGGTATCTTCTGGGGCAGCTGGCAGGCGTCTGATGCTGGATGTCAGCTGGGAAACCTACACAAGGCCTTTCTATGTCACCTGGGCTTTCTCAGATCAGGTGGCCTCCAAGTAATCAACCTACTTACTCTGCAAACTCAAGGCCCCAAAGGCAAGTGCCACGGCTAAAAAAGTGAAAGCTGTATCACCTTTTATTTTCTGGATTCAGAAGTCTCACAGCATCTCTTCTGTCTCTTCTATTGATTGCAAGTGAGTTAGAGTTGCCAGGTTCTAAAGGACGATGTAGGACGGAGTTAGTCTTGCATTCATTTTTGTTGTCATATGAGAAGTGTTTATCCCACATAAACAAGGAAGAAATCTGCTGAACAGTCTGTGCAAAGATATGAAGCATCAAGGACTATAATCATTTTGAGGATCCATTTATAGATTAGAATGCCTCAAGAATCATGCACATGAAGAAGAACTGGTAGGAGGCTTGTAAGAGAATTGTTGGTGTTGCAGAGAAGAACTGAACAAAAAACAACCCAAAAAGCAAAAACAGGGGACCAGTTAACAAGTTAGTGCAGATGACCAGGCGAGAAACAATGAAGGCCTGAAATGTCCCCGATGTCTGTCACTGTCCTGTGGTTCAGCATCTTTCTCTCAGGTACTGGTAAGATCTCTAATAATATGAACAAATGAGGTGAGGTGGAATCCAGGTTGACCAATCAGAGCACCTTATCTTGTTGGGCTACAGCGGCAGGGCATATTTCAGGCTCTGCCAGTGGGAATTATCATGGAATTTCTGCAACTCATAAAATGATAATCTGTTCTTTTTTATGAAAAATGTAAGAACAAATGAACCCCAGAGCTACCATTGGACAAAAGTCTGAGAATGAAGTCAGCCAAGAGTAAATCAGAACGAAGAAGAGGTAGAGAAGAACAAATATTTGTTGACGTTGTTAGAATTTTCTGAGTTAGAATCTGTAATCAAGCTAGACAGAGCAATACATTCACTATTTCGAAAAGCCTTTATGAATTGCGTTTCTATCACCTAAAAGTAAGACTTACACAATGGAGAAGTTAAAGATAACTCTGAGGCTCCCAACTTGAGCATTTGGGAAAGGGTGATAAGATACCATAAATGCTTTGAGGACCTAATGTAGGGGAGATGGTCTAGATGAGTATACATCCAGTTGCAACCTACAGCAGTTGAGGCATTCATCAATAAGGCTAATGATCAGCATGGTATTTTCACTGTGACACATTCACACAGGTCATGTGACTGTGAAAATAACCCTTATTAAGCACAGGAATTAGTGTACTGTACTGAATTCCATCGTACTCTCACTGATTGATCTTGCGAGTCATCTTGCATTGCATAGGGCAAGATGGTGGAAGTGCAATTATCAACAACAACCTCACTTAGTTATACATATATTCTTATTCGATGCCATCAGTTAATTTAGTATTCATAGTGGCAAGTGATTCCCATCACACTTCATAACTGATGACAATATCTGAGCATGGCTTAACATGTGGTTGAGAACTGACACTTTTAGATATGGGGATGGAGAGATTTGGAGAGAGGGTAGAGCTTAAGTTGGAGACTCAACTTGGTGTAAGCTCGGGCTTTGTAAGTGCTGCTCCAGCAGCCATGGACAAGAATAATTCAAGTTAAAACGTGAAACCCCTAATTTCAAGTGTAATACAAGTAGCTTTTCTCTCCCCAGTATGTTCTATTGATTGCAGACAATATGTAATTACCTTCTGAGATATACTTTTCCCATCTTAGCTCCCTCTATATGTGAAATGAACTGTAGCAGACAAATTAGCTTTTTTTTCTTTCCCATCACCTAACTTTCCTAGATTTTTTTTTCTGATTTGATGATTCCCTTCTCCTGCCAATATAACAGTACAATTGAGGGTTAATGGTGTGCTGCAAGGCCAGAAAGAAATAATATGAAAGCTAATGTGGCATCTAGAGCTATGCTGGGAGAGAATGCCCGAGCTGCAATGGCCTCCTGAAATCATCACATCTCAAATCTGTATCTGTAAGGTATATTGGGAATAAGATAACCCAAAAGCACATGAACCATCCAAGTCATCTACTTCTTGTTAGTTACAGGGTTGCACAAACACCTTAGATTCCCTGACTCCTTGTTCTCTCCACTACCTTAAGGTTAGAATGCATATTGTACTTTATAGGTGTTTTACGTGAATTCTTGTCACATTCACAGCTAATCTCAATGCAGTTTGAACACATGTACCCTCCAGTTCAGTTGTATTCTGTTGTTTCTTTCTGGAACATCTTTGCCAGCAGAAGAGGCAGATCAGAGGATGTGTTGGTCACATTATGATAGATAATCTCCTTTCATTTCCAAAATCAGAACACCTTAGCCAGTACACATTTTAGGTAATAAATCAAGGGTTCTTGATATTTAAAAAGTTTATGTAGAATAACCATTGTCTTTTTGACTTTCAGAATGCAGCATATATTCAGGAATTACTTAGCAGTCATAATTAGATAAGATGTGTAAGTGCAAAGTCTTCTCTTGGGGAACAGACTTGGAACACCTGTTGAATCCATTTAGTAAGAGTTTCTCCTTTTTAAAAAAAAACCAATTTTGCAAAGAATATTGAAATAAAATTTTTAAAATGTAAAACAATCCAACCATCAAGCAAAACTACCATTTCTTATTTTTCCATTTTTCAAGTTAGTCCATTTACTGTGTGTGTGTGCACGCGCATATGTGTACACACATACTCATTTGTGCATTTCTTTTTTATTTATCTTAATATTATTTCCCTATTGCTAAACCGTATTTATAACAATCCTGACTAATACTTTCTTGGTAGCCAAGTGAATGGATATAATTACACATACTCTTTTCCATCAGTGTTACTTTTTATTGCAACAAGAAATGAAACAGGAGCCAGGTGATAGGTGTCCAGTGGAATTGTTGTTGTTAGCGAAGATTGGATGGAGGCGCTAACTGGTGGGAAAATAAATGAAGACAACTCAAATAAGAACAAACAAACTATATATTCAGAACTGCTTTATCAGAGAGTCAGCCACCATCCCTTGTATTTGGCACCGTCTCAAAGTTAGGCAAGGTAATGGAGCACCTCTGTAGTGAAAACATGAGGAGGCTTCAGGTGTGCTCTACTTGGAGGTTGGGGAAGCCGAGTGTCAACTAAAAGCAGGGCATCCTATGTGATTGGTTTGAAGAGTGCGTTTGCCTTTCTCTGGTTGGTCCTGAGTTGGCAATGGGGCAAAAGTTAGGGTAGCGAGTCATCACGGGCCATGTCATTATCTTTTTGAGCCAGTTGCTATAAAGGTTGGGATTTGGCTTCTAGGGCTGGTAGTTGCAAGGGTCCGAGTTCTATGTTTAAATATAGTTTGGCCATTGTCTGTCTGTATTGTCAATTTCTCACTGAATAAAAGTCAACTTGACAACTTACTCCTAGCACTTAACTCAGAAGCAGTCTCTAAGTCTTAGTGTGAGTGAAGATTGAATGTCAAAGAATACCACTGTAGTAAATAGAACTCCTTTAATAAATTCTTATATTTCCACTGTGGCAGCTATTTACTGAAATAAATAAAATTATTAGAAATTGTTATATAGCCCCAGTTCAAAAATAGTCATCAAATTAACCCTTTTGTGTTTTATTTGCTTTTGTCTGCTAAAATAAATCTGATAATCAATTAGATCGACCCAGAAGTGGTCTGTGCTATTTCAGAAGTGGTCTGTGCTATTTCTTCAGGCAGCCCCAAGCACCAGCTGTACTAGCTGATAGCTCGGTATATTTTATTCTAGAGCTAGTTTATAGTTTTAGTTACTTATCTGGTTGCCATTCACTTTATTTTTCAGATCCTGCAATTCACAGTATTTCACCCCTTATACTTTTTTATGTCATAAATAAATGTAATGCTAAATGTATATTTTAAGATATACAATTCATGTATGGGCAGATTATACATAATTATAAAGTGAACAACTGTGTGATCAAAACTCAAGCTAATAAATAACTTAGGCTAATTCCTAAAAGAGCTCTGTGAGTTCATCCTCAGTTTCATTCTTCTGTTTTCTCAGAGGTGACTATTATTCTTGTTTCACAAAAAATACTTGTCATTGTCCCAGGACTGCCTGCTATTAGTATAACTTGTCTCTGATCTACAAATCTTGGCCTGTCCACATCTTCCTAGAAGACTCTTTTGCTTAGATATCCCTGTCCTTTTAAGAGCCTCTATTGAAGTATCAAACTAATAGTTTCATGAAAATGGATTTCTCTCGGATGTAGTTTAGTAGGTACCATCAATCAATGGAGCAACCCTTAAGTTGTAGGGAATCAGCCTTACTACATGCAATGGTGGCTTCCCCCTTTATCCATTCCTGGGTGATAGGAACAGGAGCCCTAATGGAGGCAGTCAGCCAGAATATTGGAGGCAAAGTATGAAATATATAACCACGCTTCCTTTTGTTGTTGCTGCTGTTTTCAATTTTTAACAAATTCAGGTTTTCTATTGTGAGCCTCTCTGAAATTTCCCCACTTCTGTGGGACATAAGAGTAAGTGTGGCATTGTTTATTTCCTTTTGAATTCACCGTATCACTATTAAGAAGTGGGTGCCATCACGATTATTATTATTATTCATTTTGCTGATGATGAAACTCAGAAAAGACAAAGGCTGGTCTAATATACAGCTACACATGGTAGAACTACCCAGATTCCTACCAGATTTCTACACAGATTTTTCATTTTTAATGCTATACCTGTGATTTTTCCTCCTAAAGACATAGTATTTCCCAATATGTATCAAGGATATAGGAGAAAAAAATGTTATCGTATATCGATTGTCTTTGTTTGAATAAGAAATAGAGATTCTGGATATAGGCATTGACGTAGAATAGTCTTGCACCTGAACTTTCCTAATTGCTTATAAATTGTTAAAAATATGTATTATTTCAGGAGCAAGTGTCCATTCCTTCATGAATGTTCATGCATCATCAAAAAATTAACTTCTCATTAATTTATCATTTATTATTTTATATTTTAACCACTATCTTTAAACAAGCAGAATATAAATTATTAATACCATTTTGTAAAAAATATAATTTATGCTCAGGCAAAAGGAAGTGACTTGACAAACTTGCAGAGCTAAGAACTGAGGAAGTTTGGTATTGACTCTGGTACTGGGCAATGCAAGTTCAGTGTTATCAGTCAGAGTTTTTCTCTGAGTATAATGATTGCCTCTGTTCTTTACGTCATGACTGAAGATGTGGTTATTTTAGCCTTTATCAATGCTTAAAGGAGAATTTGAGCGAGCGAACCCGTGTTTTGCTTGATTGGAATTCTTTTTTTTTTTTGTAAGGGGTTTATATGATCATTGTTAAAAACCAAACTAATATGTAACATGAGAGACCAAGTCAAGGAAGAAAGAGTGTGACTATACTAGTTATTCATTGAATTAAATAAGCACAATGATCAGCAATGCTAATTGACCACCAGTGTGTGTGCTGTCATAATTTTTTTTAGGTGTAAACTTTATTCCTTGCCTGAAAGAATCTAAAGAGTATCAAGAGAGTATAGTCATACACAAACAAGACAGTATCAACATTTTGGTTTTTAGTACAGGTGTTCTATGATGTATGTACCTAATATTTGCGTTGCACCTTTGGGCTCATTTGGACTCCGTGGCTGTGTTATGGGTTTTACATTCTAATTTGGAAACTGAGACTCAGAATCAACTTACATAAGGTCATATTGTTAACAAGTAGCAGAGACCGGTACTTTTTACTTGTACCTTCTGTCCAAATCTCAGGCTTATGATTATAGTAAGACTGTATCATATTACATAGTTGTAGTTTTGAGCTTATATATTTGAGGAATTGGAATTTTGGCTCACAAGGGAAAATATAAAAAGAAAGAGTGCACAGGGAAAGAGTGGTGTATGTGTACGCCTGTGAGCAATAGGAAAATTCTGTGCCTGTCTTGACACTTGAAAACTGATATTGCCATGTTTACAGGCATTGGACAAGAGAACGGTGAGTTTGTGACATTGATAGTTCAATTAGAGACCACGACTTAACTAGATGTAAAAGAAAAATGAGATATTTCCTGGTTTAGTTCATCTGACACTTTTCCTACATAGAGGAAGGGGTCATTTCAACTCCATTCTGATAATTGCTTTCTGAGTTTTCAGTAATGTTTGTCTGGTGTCATCTTTGTTTCTCATAAAGTTTCAAGGTTTTCCATGTGATATTACTCTTAGAACACAGAGTGTGAAATGCAATTGCTTTGGTAACATTTTGCAGCAAAATCAAGAAGGACTTTGATGTCTCTGTGGTTTCAAAACTGAAATAATAGTACCAACTGTGATCTTTTGTGTGTGTATTTTTTTTCCTGGGCCACATTTGTATAAATCACAAGGTGCTGACAGCTCAACAAATATTCAACTGATATGTGTGGTATTCAACTAATATTTTTAAAGGCCAATAATATATCAAATGGAGAGAAAAAGTGTTGATAACAGTGTTCCCACTGTTGTTAGCCAGAGTTTTAGATCTCCAAAAATTGCTTCTAGCTCCAAGGTAGCACTACTTCAAAGAGATGAAAATCATCCAAATGGAGTGGAAAAACTTCAGCTCTTCCTGAACCACATTTCAATCAAGGGAAAAGAAAAGCATCTACATTAATAATTTGGGGGGTGTGAAGGAAAAAATAACAGTGTATTAATGTTCACACTATGTTTATTATTTTCTTTTGGGCATGGTGCTGCAGGAAGCCCAGAGCGAGGTGAAGATCCTAAACCCCAAGCAGATGGTCTTTAAAATGATTATACAGATTTTTTTACATAATGAATATCAAGAATCCTATAGGATTTATAACAAAAACTGTTCATACATATGAAAAGACAGATGTTTCTTGAGATGCTGCTTGACATTTCTTTGGCTGAATTCAGGAAGAGCCATTAGCTATGACTTTATTTTCAAGTAGGTGAGTTGTGTGGGACTTTAGTCTCAACTAATCAATGTCAAAACATCTTTTAAATGGAAATCACTTTTTTCTCTGGGGTGGAGAATGGAGGCCATGTGTTTCAGGGGCCAGGTAATTAAATCTACCTTTGCATATATTTTTTTGTTGTTGCACAAGTCTTTGAAAGTCTGTCTGACTACTTTCTGCAATTCAATGCCTATGAAATCAGACACTGTTCAAAACAAATATTCAATCTAGTGAGTAGTGAGTACACTGACTATACAGAATAACAGTACACTACAGTCTAACTGTGACTGTGACTCTCAGTACTGCTCTGGAAAGCGGGAGTCTGAGTTCTAATCCAGAATCTATCACTCTCTATCTGTTGTGAGTTTAGACAAGCCACTATCCTTCTCTGAGTTCATCTTGATCAATATCAAAAGACATCTGAAATAATTCAGCATATTACAGACCTAGCTGAGTCCTCAAATCACTTGAAGATTTTTTTTTTTTTGAGTTGAAGTCTCACTCCATCACCCAGGCTGGAGTGCAGTGACACGCTCACAGCCACCCCAGATTCGACTTGCTGGGCTCAGGCGATCCTTCCGCCTCAGGCATCCAAGTAGCCAGAACGATAGGCATGTGCTATCACGCCTGGCTAATTTTTTGATTTATTGTAGAGATGAGGTCTTACCAAGTTGCCCAGGCTCTTCTCAGACCTGTGAGCTCAGGCAATCCCCTCATCTTGACCTCCCAAAGTGCTGGGATTACAGTTGAAGATTTTTTAAAAAGTGTTATTCAAGGCCCAAACCAGTAATACAGAGAGTCAGAATCTTTTGAGATAGGGCTTAGAGAATCTGTAGTAAAAACAAACAAGCAAACAACAACCAAAAAGATTGCCCAAGTAATTTCTAATTTCCTCACACCTATAAGAGAAAATAATATGCATTTTTCACTGTTTGATAAACGCATGTATCTGTCCTAGGGTAGAATATTATTGAAAATGATGTTCATAATATTTTAAGAATGAAAACAGCTGTGTTATAATGTTAATTTCAAAATTCAGAATATAAATGTACATTTGCATTATGATCTAAATGATTTTTTCTTCTTCTTCCCTTTCTCCCTGCCTCATTTCTTCTTAACAGCAGAATATCTTGATACAAAATGCTTAACACAATTTATTTTTTTAATAAATATTGTAAAAGGAAGTGCACTAATTAAATTAGAGGAGCGAGTTTTGAATTTATAAGTCAACCTCCAGAGTGTTCAAACCAGGTGGAGGTGGCCACTGTGACAGCACAAGAGTGGCAAAGTCACTAAGCATGTCTGAAATACTGTGGTGACCTTGAACTTGCATTCTGATGTCTGTCAGGGAGCCAGAAATAAAGCCCGAGACCTGTCCACAGTGGGGATTTCTAATGGGAAGTTTCTTAAACATGAGATCCCCATACTAAAGAGGGCTGCCTGCTTTAACCTTGGTTAAGGGCAAGGGAGAAATTTTAAGAATTTATTGTCATCTACCTCCCTTCATATAGGTTTCTGATCAGATATTTTACTGCCTGTGTCATGTAAAAACCTCAGTCTTTTAATTCAATAGGATATATCACTGATGTCTCCCAGATGGCTGACTTCAACAAATTCAAAATCTCAGTGAAGCGGTGGAAAGAGGCTCAAAGGGTACAAACTTTCAGTTACAAAATGAATAAGTTCTGGGGTTTTTTTTCTTTTTAGAAAGCAGGATTTATTGAGAGTACAGAAAAGCTCCCAGAGCAGAGGGGACCTGAGGGGGTTGCCCAAGTTTTGGGTTTCAAATAGACAGCATGGCAATCTTAGTGACAATGTATCATATACCTGAAATTTGCTAAGCGAGGAGAAATTAAGTATTTTAACCAAAAAAAGGCAAATAAAAATAATAACAATGTGAGATGACTGGCATATGAATTAGCTCGATTGTGGTAGTCAATTCACAATGTGTATATGAATTGTACCATGTTGTGAACCTTCAATTTATATGCATATATAATTTTTATTTGTTACCCAAATCTAAATAAAGCTGGAAATAAATTAGAAAAAATAAGCTCAAAGAAACTGAAGAACCAAAGAACATAAACACTACAATGTGTTCTCTCTTTATTCCTCTCTATCTCACTTTCTCTCACATCTCCTCCAGCCATACACACATTCTCTCTCTTTCTCCTAATCTCTCTCTCTCTTTTCTTTTTCTCTGACCCATTCACACACAATATGAAAATTAGGGAAAAAAATCAAAGAAGAACACCATGAGAAATGTTTGAATTGACAAACAGAGCAATCAGACCTGAGAGATTTCAGACTTTAGAATTACAAAATATAGAATTTAAAAATATATTTTATTAAATAATAAAAGAGAAAATAAGGAGCAAAAAACTAAAGACATGACAAAGCAGATCTTAAAAATGTTTAAATAAAACCTTTAGTAGTTAAGACCACAGTAGTTACAACTTATAAGCAGAATAGATGTGCTAACCAAAATATTTAATAAAACTGAATAAAGAACCAATGAACTTGAAGATTATGTGTCACCACCAACAACAACAAAATTCCAGAATTCAGCACAGGAAGATAAAGATATGAAAGAGAGGAGAACATATAAATAGTACATTCTAGTCAACATCAGAAGATAACAGAGATAAAGAAAAAAGGCAATTTTTATGAGACAATAGCTGAAAACATTCAAGAGTTGTTGAAAAACATGAACATAATTTCAAATCTCATGGCCCAATAAGTTCAATAAAAATAAACACACTCTCAGAGACACCCTAGTGAACACTAACGCAACACTAGAACCCTAAGCAAACCCCAGAACACTAATTGAAATGAGAAGACTTCAAATACAGTCATTCTTATTCCTTCCCTTTTTCTCATTCTCCTTCTCCTTCTCTAAAGTAAATCATTAGAGAATGATTTCCATTTCTCTAAAGATTAGTGAGGCTGAGCATTTTTTCACGTGTTTGTTGGCTGCTTGTATGTCATCCTTTGAGAAGTGTCTGCTTATGTCCTTTGCCCACTTTTAAATGAGGTTGCTTACTTTTTCTTTTCAATTCATTTGAGTTTTCTCTCCTCCTCCTCCTTCTCCTCCTTCTTCATTTTCTGTTCCTCCTCCTCTTCCTCCTTCCTCCTCCTCTTCCTCCTCCTCTTCCTCCTCCTCCCCTCCTCTTCCTCTTCCCCTTCTCCTTCTCCTTCTCCTTCTCCTTCTCTTCTCCTTCTCCTTCTCCTTCTCCTTCTCCTTCTCCTTCTTCTTCTTCTTCTTTTTCTTCTTCTTCTTCTTCTCTCTCTGATAGTCTCTCATCAATCCAGTATTCCAAAAATTACAGAGAGCAAAGTGAGTGGCTACTCTTTGAAAATTTGTTTTACTGTCTTTCTTTATGACACTTTGGCAATAAAGTCTTCCCTTTAATACTTGAAAATGCAAAATTTGTATGCCAGGAAAATGTACTCTTGTAAAGAATGGAACATATAGCGTTCATCTGATGGAATGATAAATGTTAGTCTGGATTTACATTCCAATTTTACCTTTCCCTTGTTGTATATCTGGGGCAAGCTGATTTGAGTGTTATAGAAACAGGCCAAAGAGGGCCCCAGTGTATTACTGAAAATCACCCCAATGTCAGTGACTTCTTCACAGAAGGCTAGTACCATTAGCTAAAGCCTGCTAATGCTAAACTAAAATTCTTACGTGTCCTCTTTCTTTAAATATAGTCCAAATGATAATATTTCAGCCATGTTGAGACTAGCCACTTTGATTACCCTGCAAAACTGCACTCAACATCAGCTAACTATAGATAAGCAGATGAACCCTCTGCTGTTTATGTTATCCTGCTTTGCTTTATTACAGACAAGTAGCTAACTCCTCAACTGCTGCCTCCGTTTGGAGCTCTTTCACCAGAGATCCCTCACTTGCTGCAGAGAGACAAGGTACATTCTTTATTTTTCTAATAAGATAATTTTATCTTTGTAACTTTAAACAACTCCCTTATATTTCTTTTTGTGTTTGTTTTTGTAATTTTTTAAATATTAGGGTTGTGGGGTATAAGTGGGGATTAACTACATGAGTAGGTTGCTTGCCAAGGAATATGGACCTCTGTTTGGCTGTTTCTCCCCCATTTGTGGACCAGGTGCTTTGTCATGTGCTTCTCTCCCTCTTCTCTCCCTCCCTCCTCTAGCAGTGTCAGCATTTGCCAATCTACCCTTATGCTTGTGTGATCGGTGTTCAGGTCTCACTTATGAGTGAGAAGATGTGATATTCAGTCCTTTGTTTCTATGATAGTTTACATAGTATGGTGGTCTCTGGCTACATCCAAGTGGCTGTGAATGCCATGATTTTGTTCTCCTTTACGGCTGCATAGTATTCCATTGTGTATATGTACCACGTTTTCTTAATTCAGTCCATTTTCAGTGAGCAGTAAGGTTGGTTCCATCTTTTTGCTGTTGTGAATACTGTGGCAATAAACATGCATGAGCAGGCATCTTTTGGGTACCAATTTATGTTCCTCTTGATATTCCTAGGAGAGGGATTATTGGATCATATGGAAGCTCAATTTTTAGTTCCTTGAGAAATTGCCGCACTGCTTTCCATAGAGGTTGAACTACATTACATTCCCAGCAACAGTGTAGAAGCATCTCCTTTTCTCAGCAGATGCACCAACATCTGTCGTTTTTTGTCTTATTAAGGATAGTCATCCTTACTGATGTTAGGTGGTATCTCATTGTTCTTTTGATTTGAATTTCTCTAATGATTAGTGAGGTTAAACATTTTTTTACGTGTTTGTTGGCTGCTTTTATGTCATCCTTTGAGAAGTGTCTGTTCATGTCCTTTGCCCACTTTTTAAAGAGGCTGTTTTTTTTTCCCCTTTCAATTCATTGAGTTTTTTGTAGATCCTGGATGTTAGGCCTCTGTCAGATGCATAGCTTGCAAATATATTTTTCCCATTTTGTGATTTATCTCAGAGCAGTCAGGTGGGAGAAGAAAATCAGGGTTATCCAAATAGGAAAAGAAGTTATGTTATCCTTCTTTGTGGATAATATGATTCTATATCTAGAAAACCCTAGAGAGCATGTCAAAAATCTTCCTTCACTGATAAACAACTTTGGTAATGTCTTAAGATCAAAATCAATATGCAAAAGGCAGCTGCATTTGTATACACCAACAACACGCAGACTGAGAACCAAATTTTCTTTAAAAAATACACAATTCCATTCACAATAGTCACAAAAAAAAGGAAAGAAAAAGAAATACCTTGGCATTCACCTAACCAAAGAAGTGAAAAACTTTTACAATGGGAACTATAAAACATTGCTCAAAAAAACAAGGACAATACAAATGGGTGGGAAAATCCCATGCTTATGGATTGGAACAGTCAATATTGTCAAGATATCCTTCTTACCCAAGGCGATCTACAGACTCAATGCAAACCCTAGCAAATTTTCTTCAGCATTTTTCACAGATCTAGAAAACACAATACAGAAATTCACATGGAAGCAAAAACAAAGCACAACGTGCTAAAACAATCCTCAGCAAGGAACAAAGCTGGTGCTGTCGCACTTGCAGAATTTAAACCTTATACAAGGCTACTGTAATCAAGACAGCATAGTATTGGTACAGAAATAGGCACATCAACTAGTGGAACAGAAATAAAAACACAGACGCTCAGCCAACTCATCTTCAACCAAGTCATCAATAACAATAATTGGGGAAAGGAAACCATGTGTAGCAAATGGTACTGGAATAACTGGCTAACTACATGCAAAAGAATGTAACTGGGCTCCTATCTATAACCATATACAACATTTAATTAAAAATGGATCATGGACTTGGATGTAAAACCTCAAACGATAACACTGCTAGAAGAAAACATAGGGAACACCCTCCTAGACATCAGAGCAGGCAATGATTTCATGGTCAACTCTTCAAAAACAAACACAAGAATAACTAAGATAGGGAGGTGGCACCTTATCAAACTGAAAACTTTTGTAAAGCAAAATAAACCGTCAAAAGAGACTTTATCAAACTGAAAACTTTTTGTAAAGCAAAATAAACCATCAAAAGAGACATTATTTAGACAGGCAAGCTCCCTCTATGATTTTCCTTTTTTCCTGAAGAATCTCTTGCTGTATATTCCCCTGGATGTGATTTTGTACCATTGTTTCTGGAAGATCTTTTCCTGGGAGGACCTGTCTTATGCAACCTTGTCCAAGCTCAGTCCAGTAAAGCAATATTAGTGCTTCTCATGTTCCTGTTTTTTTCTCGATCAACCCTGGAATTCTTGAATTTAACATAGTCTCATTTTTAAAATGAGGAAATAGTATATATCCAATAGTGTTGTTTAGAAAGAAACTAGTATCATACCTGATATCTATATGGAAGTCACTCAATGTTATGCTCTTCTTTCGGTAGTTGGTTCATATGTGGTGCCATTTGTACCACAGAATGGAAAGAGGTATGGCAATAATTATAATTCTGCAATTTGGATAAGCATTTGAGAATTCTGTGTTAGAGACTGGAAGGACAGAGTTTTAGAGGTGGTTTGAACATTTTACATCAGTTGGTTCTTTCAAAGTAATCAATTAGAATTTGTCAAATATTTATATCATTTAGAGCTTTTAGGGTGCAACTTGAAACAGGTTGAATTTCATTTCATATCATTCCCCATAGGATGGAAGTTAGTATCAAAGAGGAGAAGATGCCTCTTGGTGGGACAAGATATAAGAAACATTTAAAAAATACAGATTAACAACTAGATAGATTTCTGTCTTCCATCTATTTGTGGCAACAGACAAGTTAATAACCAAAGCAAGGAGGTCTGCAGTGATTTAGCACGGGTTATTGTAGTGGAGGTGCTAACATGATGGCATCACCTCAGGTGAGCATGGTTTCAGAGAGGGTGTGCTCAAAGAACACATTGCCCTAGTGAACAACCAAAGATATTTTTGTTCCCAAATGTGCCAAAATATTGAAGCCAGTTTTTTGAAGTTGCAAAATTTTGGTGGTTTACTAGAGTCAAAAGCTTACTTCCTCTTGGAAGTGCTGACTCTGGTCTTTACTGTAGGGTCCCATCATCCCCATGAGTATTGATCTACCCAGTTTCATGATGACTTTTCTACTCTCCACTCTGTCCTAAAGAGAGAGGAGAGTCATCATTGAATTCCTTAGAAATGCTGCTGCCTCTCTCTCAAGCACAGTCCTGATGGCCTTGGTGAGTGGATAATCTTCTGGGCTTTCCACTGGCATCTTCTGGTGGGTCTTTGGGCTTCATGTGACATAGTCATTCTGTTATGCCCACTTCTCTCAGCATCGTTACTCCTTCCTCTACTGTTGGCCACAGCAACGCAGGGACTCATGCTTTGTTAAGCAGTAAGTATCACTTTTTCAGGGCTTCTGAGACCAACATCAACAGATGGTTTGCCCCCTACTCTTGGGTCCTTGCCATATAATTAAATCCTATGCCATTAGAAAGTGCTGCAAGTCAATGAATTTTTGTTTGCCCTGTTCAATGTCCCAGGCCACTCAATCAAGCACCCTTAAAATCCAGTTCCAGACTTCTAGTATCTTGTCTAGCATACAAGGACTTTAGATAATGTCGCTCCATCCTAACAAAAGAAAAACTGAACAAACTAAAAAATCAATAATTCTTCGACCTATCAGAATAAGTAATGCCACAGGGCAAACAGCTGTCCCCTAACTTGGAGAGATTGACAGGTGGCTATAGAGAATTACAACTTGTTAGAGCAGAAACCTGAGTGGAAACTTTTGCAGAAACCAATACTAGGGTAAGAAGGCCTAAACTGTAGTTGACAAATTTTTTGGATGCTTGCTGGGGACAAGTCTAAGAGTTAAAAATTCCAGGGGGACTCAAATGTAAGAAGGTATCCAGATTTTTGTAAATTTTACCTTCAGGAACTCAACCAAGTCCTTGTAATGAATACCAGAGAAAATTCTCTTCATAATTCCAACAGAAGGAGCAGAAAAGTCATTTTTAAAACATCACAACACTCTGGTTCTCCTTAAAAATCCTCAGGAGGAATTTTCACTAGCGCCTGGCATGATGGGGCTTTATCAGAGCCTAACCATCATAAAGGAAGCGACATTCCAAACTCTAGCTACCTCTAGTCATCCTAACTCCATTTAAGGGACGGGGTTGGGCTGAGAAGCACTGGTGAAGTTCACAGTGCACAGACTCACCGAAGACTGAGACTTCATTCCAGGACTGCAGAATTCTGCTGCTCCGCCCACCTCACCCCTGCATCCCTAAAGACTTATTTACTGCATTTCCTTTTACCCAGTATGGCATATTCATTTTCAACAAAAAAATTATAAGGCATTCTCAATGACTAAAAACAAAGTTTGAAAAGACTAAATAAGCATCAGAACTAAAGTTAATTTGGCAAGAATGTTGAAATTATCAGACCAAAAAGATTAAAAATCAATGTGATTACTATGCTAAGGGCTGTCATGAAAAAGCAGAGAATGTGCAAGAACTGATAGTGTCAGCATCCAGGTAGGAATTCTACAAATGAGTCGAAAAGAAATGCTGGAGATCAAAAACACTGTAACAGAAATAAAGAATGCCTTTGATGGCCTTGTTAGTAGACCAAATACGACTGAGGAAAGAATCTCTGAGCTTGAAGATATGACTATAGAAACTTTCATAACTAAAAGGCGAGGAAGGAAAAAAAGATTGGAAAAAAAAAAATCAAACCAGGAAAGAATATCCAGGAACTATGGGACAACTACAAAAGGTGTAACTTGTATGTAATGGAAATAACAGAAGAAGAAAAGAAAAGATAAAGGAATTGAAAAAATATTTGATGTAATAATATTTGAGAAATTTCCTAAATGTGTGTCAGACACCAAACCACAGATCCAGGAAGCTTAGAGAAAATCAAGGATGATAAACGGAAAAAAAGTTGCACCTAGACGTATCTTATTCAAACTTTAGATAGTCACAATAAATAAAAATTCTTGAGGGATTTAGAGAGAAGAAAATACCTACATAACAGGAAATATAAAAATTATATCTAATTTTCACTCAGAAACAATGTAAGCAAAAAGAAAGTGGAGTAAAACAGTTAACGTATTGTAGGAAAACAAACAGGCATCAACCTAGAATTTTGTACTCTGCAAAATTATCCTTTGAAAGTGAAGAAGAAACACTTTCTTAGACAAACAAAAATTGAGAGAATTTGTTGCCACAAACTCAGCCTTACAAGAAATGTTAAAATTGATTCTTAATGCCAGGAGAAGTGGTTCATACTTCTAATCTCAGCACTTTGAGAGACTTCATCTCTAAAAAAAAAAAAAAAGCAAATACAAAAACAAAAACAAAAAATCAGGGCATAGTGGTACACATCTGTAGCCCCATGAAGTCCCTAGCAACTTGGGTGGCTAAGGCGGAAGGATCACTTGAGCCCAGGAGGTTGAGCCATATTCGTGCCACTGAACTCCAGCCTGGGGTGACAGGGTGAGACTGAAAAAATGATACAGATCATGAACTTAGATCTACCGAAATAAAGGAATCGCATCAAAGAGTGATTAAGTGTAGGCAAAATTACACATATTTTTCTTATTCTTAAATGATCTCATAAAAACAGTTTGTTCAAAATAATAATAATGGATTGGTAATATATGCTTATGCATAAATAATGCTCTTGAATGCTCATGGACAAGTGAAATGAATGGCGGCATTGTTACAAGGGAAAAGAGGGTGGTATTTGGACTATGTTATGGTTATAAGGCATTTGTCCTATCTGTAAAATGGTATACTGGCATTTGAAAGAAGACTTGGGTTAGCTGTGAATATATAGTACAGATTCTAGGGCAATCACTAAAATTTTGTTTAAAAACAAATATAATCGAGATGCTAAAGAAAAAAGAGAAAATAAAATCAGAAAATGCTCAATTACAATCACAAAACTCAGAAAACAGAGTGAAAGACAGAAACAGCAGCAAAGAACAATGGCAACAGAATTGCCCTATATGATTATGGTCAATTAATATTTGACAATAGAGTAAAGGGGATATGATGAAGCAAAGAGAGACTTTGGAACTGATGATTTGAGAGCAACTGGACATCTGCGTGCAAAACAGCTGGAGACAAACTTTATCTGCACAAAAATTGTCTCAAAATGGATCATAGATGTGATGTAAACTATAACTGCTAGAAGCTAACACAAGAGAAATTTAGTTTATTTAGGTATGGTGATGACCTTTAGATATAACACCAAAGGCACAATCCATGAAAAAATCCCTGATAAACTGAACTTCGTTACAAATTGGAATGTGAACTGTATGGAAAACAATGTCAAGAGAATGAGATAACAAACCACATGCTGATGGGACATCTTTGCAAAAGATACGTCTGATAAAGGACTCATTCAAGATATACAAAGAAATAAATTATTTTTTAAAAATAAAAAAAAAATAAAAAACAGGGCAAAAAACCGAGCACTTCACCAAACAGATGGCAAGTCAGCGTATAAAATGATATTCACCATCATATGATAGCAAGAAATTATAAATTAAAGCAATAATAAGAAGCTACTGCACACTTATTAGAAAGTTCAAAATCAAAAACACTGGTGACACTGGAGACTGGCAAGAATGTGGAGCTAAAATTCATATTTGTTGCTGGTGGGAATGCAAAGTAGTGCAACCACTTTGGAAGGCAATTTGGCTGTTTCTTATGAAATTAAAATAGTCTCACGATACGTTCTAGAAATCTTGCTCCTTGGCATGTACCCAAATGAATTGAAAACTTATGTCCACAGAAAAACCTGAACATGAATGTTTACTGCAGTTTTATTCATAATTGCCAAGAGTTGGAAGCAACCAAGATGTCCTTCAGTAGAAAGTAGATAAATAAACTGTGGTACATCCAGATAATGAAGGAAAAAAAAAAAAGAAAGAAAGTAAAAACTGAAGTATCAAATCACACACACAAAAATAGAGAAAATGTGAATGCATATGACTCAGCAAAGAGAATTCAATTTGCATTAAAGAAGCTACCTACTGCGTGGTTTCAACTTCATGACATTCTGGAAAAGGCAAAACTCTAGAGACATGCACGGTGAACCGCTGCCAGCGTGGGGGTTTGAAAGAGGGAGGAATAGGCAGAGCACTGAAGATGTGCAGGGCAGGAAACTCTTCGGTGTGATAATATAATGGTGACTACATGCTATGATGCATTTGCAAAACCCACAGAGACAAGTGGATCCTAATGTCTTCTATGGACTTTGGGTGATACTGCATCAATGTGGGTTCACATATTGTAATGAATGTACCACCCTCGCAGGGGATGTTGATAATGGGGGAGGTTATGCATGTGTATGGGAAGGGGGTATAGAGGAACCATCTGAGCTTCCCACTGAATTTTGCTGCAAATAAAAAATTTCCCTAAATAATAAAATGTCTTACTTTTTAAATGATGAAAAAATTAATTCCAGAAATATTGCCCTGGCTTATGCCAGGGCATGCTAGGCAGCTCTTTTACCTCCTTTAGGGTATAATCTTTTTTACTCTTCTCAAGCCCTGTATGTCCCCAGCCAGGTGATGCTTGAATTGTACCCTAGGTGTTTGTCAGTCATTCAGAAGAGGAGATGGGGCTGCTGAAGGGAGCCCTTGTTGCTTTGTTGAGGAAAGGTCTCTGCAGCTTCTTTCTGCACAGAGAAATGCTAGCTCTTACCAGGGTAAGGTGGAACAACTCTGCAGGCTCTGATGGTCCAGCGGAGTATGCCGAGCTGAAATTCTTTGGGGTATTTATCTACATATTCCCATTCCATTATACAGGTCTCTAGGTTTTCCAAACTAGAACCTTTAGCATCACACACCTGGTTTGGCTGAGAATGTAATTATCTCTGAACTCTCCACTCAGACCATTGAATCCTGTGCTTGTGTCTCAGCAATGTCTTC
The DNA here is from genome assembly GCF_000164805.1 of Carlito syrichta. NCBI lineage: Eukaryota > Metazoa > Chordata > Mammalia > Primates > Tarsiidae > Carlito > Carlito syrichta. Next base: position 179,370 of record NW_007252358.1, on the reverse strand, counting down.
CCTTCCACTGCAGGAGATAAAGTCTTCTTTTTATGCTATGAGAGACCCTCTGGCTTTCATGCTTAGTCTTAAACTGCCTGTTGACAGGTTCTCATTATCCCTCCAAAGGGCATCCACATAACTTAGTAATAACCAACAACTTCTCTGTCTTTGTAAGTAATTTTAGCTAAATGCCTTTCCAATATCTACATCATTATATGAGATTGTACTCCTTCCCATCACCACCGCTGAAGTATTTCACAATTGGTTAGCATCCTTGTACTGGGAACTACCCCCGATGCACATACTTCTCAGAACCAGGGCTTCTCTGCCCACTAAACAGTGAGTAACCTAGCTCACGAACTCTGTCTTGCTGTTTTCGTTCTCAAACTGCTTCCGATACAACATTGCAGGTTTTCCAAAAAGCAGACATCAATATGTCAGAATAGAATTAGATAGACAAGACACTCTTCTGGGCAAATGCCTGCTAGAGATAAAAGGGGAGATGGAGCAGGATTACATGGACAGAAGCTTCAGGTGAGGATGCAGGGTTGGCATCTGTGCAGAGAGAGAGACAGGAAGGGAGGACTTCAATGCAGCAGTAAAAGCAGCTCGTGCAGGCTAATGCAAACTCCTAGAACAAAGATTGTCTAGAGGGGGTCTTCTGTTGAGCAGGGGCTTGACTCCTGTCCTAGTCTGTTTCATGCTGCTGTAACAGAAAATCAGAGACTTGATAATTTATGATGAACAGAAACTTATTTAGCTCACGGTTCTGGAGACTGGAACATTCAAGATCGAGAGACTAGCATGTGTGAGGGCCATCCTGCAACTGTCACAACATGGTGGAAGGCGCTATATGGGTGAGAGAAAGGGAAGGGGGCCAAGATCATTCTTTTACCAGGAACCCCCTCTGCAATAACTAACCCACCACAGCAATAGCAGTATTAATTCATACATAAGGACAGACCCCTCATGACTTCATCACCACTTATAGGTCTTCCCTCTCAACACTGCTGAATTGGGGATTAAGTTTCCAACACATGAGCCTTTTTTCAAACCACAGCAACTTCAGTACCTGGTCATGTTCAATTATCAGCTGGGAACAGACCAAGGAATACATGCCATGGCCTTAATTATGGACAGAGTCCAGAGGTAAGGCAGCTGGAGGTCCCAGTACCTTCACTCCTCATAGTTTAGTCTCTTCAAGGGAGAACTGAACAGTGTGATCTTTTGGCTACTTCCAATTTGATTTCAGCTTAAAGCTTCCCTTGACACAATCTGTCTCCTCTTTTTCTCATTAGCATCTCCTATATGCTGTTTCCAGGCTGATAAATGAAAAGTAGCATCCTGTTGGACCGCAGGCAATGGCCAGAAGACTTATTTATAGCTTTGCAAAGGATCCTTGGGGCCATTGTGTATTAGGTGCATTTTTCAACCTGACCACGGTCTGTACACACACACTTAATTCCAAGGAAAACTGTGATTACAGAGAAAGCTTCGGCATGTAGCTTCACCAAGATACTGCAGCCCCTCAATCCACTGACCTGACCAGTGGGTAATTATTAGACTCACAATCATTATGGGCCTTGGGATTTGGAGTTTTCTAAGCACTTTTTGAGAAATATCTAATTATCAAACTTTTTTTCTATAAGCATGGTGTGATTATAAAATGAAAAACAATGTATTGTGGTCTGTTTAGTTCTTCAGAGTGACTTCTAGCTCTAATTAGTAAATTCTCACAGGTAGTAAGGTACACGTTTCAATCAAATAGGGTAGCAGGGTCTTTCACCACAGATTGAATAACATTCAGTATTTCCTGGTAAACTAAATGAATATCTGGAAAACAAAATTCAAATAGGTGGATTTTCTGCGGGACTTGAAACCTTTCACCTGCTACTCTAATCTCACAAGTATTACAGGCCAGGCATGATGGTTCACACTCATAATCCCAACACTTTGGGAAGCTGCAGTGGGATAATTGCTTGAGCCCATGAATTCGAGATCAGCCTGAGCAACATAGCTAGCTTTTGTCTCCACTAAAAATAATGAAAAATAACTAAAACAAAAGATACGCTACTAACTTTCCATTCATTACAAAATACATGAGGATGAAGGACCTACCATTTGAGTTTCTTTGCATCAACAGAATTTGATTATTAAGGAAATAACAGAAAATCATTAAAAAATAAGTCTTGCAATGTTCAGGAAGAGAAAATAGGAAGGAGCATTAAGCAAATATGTTTCCCTAAAACAGTTTTTTTTTTTCATGGAGCATCACTCACCATTGAATCCTTATAGCATCCATGACCGACTTTGGCTAACACGAAAGGAGCCCTGTATGTTATTCACAAGTGGTATGCCTTGATTTTTCTGACTTTCTGTATCCTCACCTGTATAGAGGAAAGAGTATTTCCATCCCCACTTGCTGAATCTTCTTCACTGGCAGAGAGAAGTTGCACATGTGTCCCTGGCGAGTGTTAGGAGGGGAGGCAGCCTCAGCAGGTGAGGGTGTGGAGCTAGGGAAAAAACGGATTCGTAGGCCAGTGTCAGTCCCTGGACGTGTATTTCTGGTCCGTGATGAAAGTACAGAAGCTAAAAGAAAGTGTTTAAAAATGTTAATAACAATTGGATAAGGCTGAAATAGTCAAGCACACATAAGAGGACAGAGAATTTCTCTCATTTTTATTGTATTTTATACAAAGGAATTGGAGAAATGAATAAAACCTGGTTCTCCCACATGAATACTTTAAGAGGGACTCCTCTGTAGCACACTGAGTCCCTCACTCTCAACAGAATTTTGAATATTGGATAACACGAAATGTGTTTCCTTTTCAATATTTGCAACCTCTTTTTTAAAAGCTCCTCTATGCTTTTTTCTAGCTACTTGTATATAGTTCTGTGCAACAGGTGCTGTGTGATGCCTTCCAAATGTTGCAGGTGGACTCACTGCTTATGCCAATAGAACAAGAGCAGAGTCAGGTGAGGTGGGAAGGTCTTAGACAACCAATGATTTGTCTTTCTACTCTTTGTATCTGTCCACATTATTCTTTAGCTTTTTCCAATTCCCAGTGAAGTTCTCCTTCCTATTCAGTACTTTTTTGCTTGGTTTAGCCTATCCTGGTCAACCCTCTTAACAATTCTTGCCATAGGTATGTCCCATTACTGCTTTTTTGTTTATTTGATGTAAGAGAACTTGTGTTGAATCACACTAATGCAAATCTTACCTGAAGCGAGTCCAAGGAAAATGAGAGAGATAGTGACTACTACAAGTCAGTCAAGTGAAAACACATGATTTCTCAACATAAATACACAAATAAATAAGAAACTAGGTACTATAATTCTATAAGAAAGGGATTGGCAGTAGTGGGAAACTGTCAGGGGAGGGAAGGTGGGATTGGCAGCTGAGGGAAACGGCCAGGGGACGGAGGAGCCCACCTCATCAACAAGGGTACCTGCATAATCAATGTTTGTATACCTAACCCTGAATTGTACTCCACATCTTTATAATAAAAAAAAAATAGGTGAGAACCAGAGTGAATGTGGAGAGTAATAGGATGAGTCCAGTAAAATGTCTTCTGGAGAGAGTAAAGTTCCAGAAAAGAAATCTAGAGTTCAAGAGGCAATCACAAAGAGAATTTCCCCAGGAGTCAAACAGTATCTGGCCCATGAGGTGGTTTCTTCACTGGTCTCTGCCTAAACCCACATCTTACAGAAACATGCTTCACAGCTTACAGCAGGTAATGATGGTGAAAACATCTGTTTTCCTTTCAGGTGCAGTTCACGCAATGGCGCCTGGGTTTCTGTCTCTTGGTCCTCATTTTATTTGTCTACCTGAGGGCTGCTATTGCAAACAATGGCATTTGGGCTATACAACAAAGTCTGAGGAAGACTTGTCTTTGATAGGAGCATAATGTAGATCACTTAATGGTTTTGAGATGGGATGTGCCCAGTTGCACATGACAGGTTATGGAAACACTGCAGGTCTTACATTCTGAAATGCCCTCAGTATCCATTAACCTGCACGAGAGGTATACACAGAGTAAGACAACACAGGAAAGGCAAAATGCCAAGGGAGGGTGATGCAAATTTGTGCAGAATAAATACGCTGTTGTAGAAGCTCAGACTCTATCAAGAGAGATGGCAAGACTTGACTATGCACATAATAAAAAGTTTCAGGCAAATATTTTCTATATATATATCACGTATGTCTGTATAAGTACTCTGAAAGTTCAGGGAAAATATCTTCTTTAAAACTGGTGGAAATCTTTCTTTTCTGATTCTCCATCCATCCACCCATCCATCCATCCCTCCACCTTTCCATCAATCCACCCATTCACCCATCCATCCATTCATTCATTCATCCCTCCCTCCCTCCCTTCATCCATCCATCCATCCATCCATCCATCCATTCATCTATTAAAACACTGTCTATACCTTTTTTCAAGCTGTTATATGTGTTTCTCTTATGTTAATCCTAAATATTCAAAATATTCAGTAATATAAGAGGGAAGAATATGCAAAATGCATTAAATTATTTTATCAGATGTGATTGGGCATGTTCAGGGGTACAGCCATAGAGGGATTAAATTACTTTAAGTAAGCAAATCTAATTTCTATATTAAGATCCTATTTTCTCGGCCCAGTTCAGACCTTCTTTCCCCCCACATGCCACCCCACACTACTGACTATACCATAGCCAGGTTTTACAAGAAAATTTTGCTAAATTAGTGGCCATCCCTTACCATAGGTTGGTCTTGGCAGTAAACTTTGTGGCCTTTGGTCACTAGAATCTAAATATATTCCTATATTCTGTATTTTTTAAGTTCTTCCTTTGTTCTTTTCTCAGAAGCCAAAAGATAGAAAGAGGAATTGGGGCCTACATCTTGTTTTGGGACTCCATCCATGTCCAAACTGTTGTTTCTTTTGATACTCTATTTATTTTGTCTACTTATGGAAGCTTTATCAAATTTGATTGAGAAAAGTAACTCTTTTTCATCAGGTGTTCTTCACAGTTTATTAGTCAATGTACACTTTTTACTGATTCTTTCGGTACTTATGAAATTCTACAGTTTTTACAAAAATTTTTTGGAAGTAAAACCTTACCTCCCAAACCTATTTACACCGAGTTTCAAAAGACTATTTAAGAATGAAAAAGCTGAGTATTACCTTCTGTGTGTGTGTTCGTGTGTGTGTGTGTGTGTGTGTGTGTGTGTGTGTGTGTGTGTGTGTTTGTCTATTAATTCAACCCTTTTACCTGAAGCATGGAAGCCCACAAGTGCATTACCTACATAGACCTGCAGGGGCGCGATGGGGGGAATCTTAAGTAATATCTCAATTTGTTATTCGGCTACATGCCCTAAGCTTGGCAGAATATGCCACATTTTCTGTTTTGCAGAGCCTAAGGAATATATTCTAAGCAAAGTAAAGGGTTAAATCATTATTCCAGAAAAAATTAAATTAGCTTAAAATAGTAGGTTCACCTCCTGCAGCCACCTCGCACTTGCGCTCTGTGCTCCACTACAGTCACTCTCAGGTCTGCTGAAACCTGCTATATTACTCTAAGATTTTGTGTCATAGAACAAAGCCCTTCCTTTATTGTAAATTCCTTTTTCTACTTAGAGAACTCCTATGCGTTCCTCCAACACAACTAAAAAGTTTTTCCCTTCGAAAGCTTCCTTGACATTTCTAAACTAAATGGAACACGTCTTTACCACCAAAGCCTTTATTTGAAACCTACAACATCTTTGATATGTAACGCAGCACATGGTCCATAACAGATTTTCAGAAATTGGCAGAAGAAATGAAGAGAGAGAAAAAGAAAGTTTCTGAGAAAGGAGGAGGAATGAAGGAAGGGAAAATGTTTTATTTTAAGCCCAGGCGAGTGAATTGCGAGTAGATAATAAAAAGTAATATTTGCCTCTTGCCTACAATGCATTAGTCACTTTGCTGCATACTTTACTTACATTATTTCATTAGACATGACTATTGTACATCCTTCCCCTTCACAGGTGAGGACTCCCAGCTACAGAGAAGTTAAAGAACTTATCCAAGATCTTATCTGATAGATGATGAAACCAAGCTAAGCATCTAAAGAGTCTTGATCCTGGAATTCACATCCTTGCCGTGATGCTGGGGGAAATGCTGCCTTACTTCCTGCCTTAGATGTTGTTCCAGTGGCCTCTTCTACTGTTCTTTGTTTTCTTATGTGCTCCTCTTGGATGCCCACCTGTCATTGATCACAACTCTTCCCTTAACTCAAGGCTCTACTTATTGCATATTTCCTTTGTGTAGTAATTATAGTATTAAGACACGACTTCAGAAAACCTTCTTGTTATTACAGTCCCACTGTCCTATAACTTTATTGAGTTATTTAAGTTATGGAGCCTATTTAATTTCCAAATGTACCTTGTGTGTGTGTGCACATGTGTGTGTAGACCTAAAGTACTTCATAAATAGTAGTTCTTAACACCATCCTCTACTAAAATGATTATCTAGAACTTCATGCTTATATGATTCATGCCCTTCTGATCTTTAAACTCTATCTATTGTACGCCTAATTGATGAGTTAGTAAAATAACTGAAAACACTACAAGAAATTATTAAGAAGCAAGGATAAAACGCTCTGATACTATTGTGACAAATAGAAATGAAATTGGTTAGAGGGTATGCAAGAGGTGCTTTGGAACGCTCAGTTTCACAATACTGAATTCCAAAATGACTCCTTCACGCCTTCCCAGTAACAGAGCACTGAGAAAATATAGCCTTTGACTCGCATATATATTTATGATCATTTTTATTATTTTCTAGGCTTATTGTCATTTCTCTAAGCTTGGCTGAGAAAAGACTGGATCATATCTGTTCTAAATAAAGCAGGTCCAAGAAAGAAGGTAAGATTGAAACAATCAAGTACTGTTCTTATCCATACACACATGGCTTTTGACAGGTGGAATTTAGGATGAGGTCAGAAGCCAGGAATGCTTGAGTCAATTCTTGCTGAGAATAATCATGAAAGTAAAGAAGTAGTTTCTTCGAATATGTGGGACAGGGGATCGTTTTTTAAATGTGGGAAAAGTGTCCATTCACACTTGGATGAAAAATTTCTCTGTGCTTCTCCAGGGGCCAGTACTTGGAGCGTGTGTGGTTTGTAGATTACAAAATCAGATCATCTTATGAGAGGACTCTAGAATTCAGGGCTAGTTGTCAGGGGAATGAGCTGACTGATGACGTAAATTCTGGACAGAGGTAGAGAGAGGCCATTTTCTACCAGAAGAACAATTTTGGGTCCAGTTAGATTATCTGGAAGGATCTATCTCTTGAATGTGGCATATGCCCATTGGCCACGTGACCCAAATAATCTTCCTTAACGAATCTGAAACTGTTAGCTAAAATGTCTAAGGAAACTCCTTGAATTCTGGTAAATTAGGGAAACATAATCAATCCAGTAGCTTCTGCAATTCTCTCTCTCTCTCTTTACACATGTAAAGAATCTGTTGAGAATATGCCACATTTTCTGTTTTGCAGAGCCTAAGGAATATATTCTAAGCAAAATAAAGGGTTAAATCATTATTCCAGAAAAAATTAAATTAGCTTAAAATAGTAGGTTCAATATGACCATTTTGATGCTAAATTGCACTAAAAGTAAAATAATAATTCTTTATACTAAATTATAACATCTAAGGCAAAAATTATACATAAGGCTAATCTACATTTTTATAGCAAAAATGAAAAATAGAAAAACAATCGCACATCCTGAAGTAAATTGCATAATATAGACACTTGAAATGATGACTATTCCTTGCACTTTCTTTTGTTGATTATGTCCTGAGGGTCCATAGTTGATTTCACAGATGATTATACATTATTTTAAATATTTAAGAACCTTTTGCAACATTCCAAACACAGAAAAAAATGTATTGTTCTTAAGAAATGAAGTAAGGCTTATTATTCTCTCTTCTCTATAGTACATCTCACTCAATACATTTCCAACACAGTAGGGAAAAAGAAATGCTTTTTATTATACTTGGCTAATAGCAGAAGATGTATATTTTCATTTTTCTTAATATTTTTCTTTTTTCTTTTAAAGATGTGGGGTACAATTCAGGATTAGGTACATGGGTTGTCATCACACAGGTAAAGTTTGGGCCTCCCTTTGGTCCCCACTTCACCTGGTTTGAGATCAGGTACCCTTATTGATGTAATGTGCCACCACCCTCCCTTGGAATTTTCCTGCTACTGCCAATCCCTTTCTTGTAGTATTATGATAAATGTTCAGAGTTAATTTATGAGTAAGAGCATGTGGTACTCAATTCTTTGTTTCTGTGATAGATCACTCAGTATTATAGACTGTAAATGCATCCAAGTTGCTGCAAAGTTCATAATTTAGTCCATCTTTATGGCTACATAATATTCCATCAAATATATGTACCATGTTTTTTTTAATCCAGTCCATTTTCAATGGAGAGCATGGCTGGGTCCATGTTTTTGCTATTATGAATAATCCTGCAATAAATATGTGTGTGCAGGTATCTTTTTTATAGAATAATTTGAGCTCCTGTGGGAATATTCCCAGAAGAGGGATTGCCGGGTTGTATGGAAGGTTGATTTTTAGGTCTTTTAGGAATTGCCACACTATTTTCCAGAGAAATACTAATTTATCCCACCAACAGTGTAGAATTGTTCACTTTCCCCCACATCCTCTTCAGCATCTGTTGTTTTTTGAATTATTGATGATGGCCATCCTAACTGGAGTTAGGAGGTATCTCAGTGTGCTTTTAGTTTGCATTTGTTTGATAATTAGTGAAGCTGAGCATTTCTTCATGTATCAGCTGACTGCTTGTATATCTTCTTTTAAGAAGTGTCTATTCATATTATTTGCCCATTTTTTCCTTTTGACACATTCGAGTTCCTGGATGTAATTAAGACTTTTTCAGATATACCGTTGTCAAATATTTATTTTTTCCCATTCTGTGGGCTGTCTCCCTGCTCTCTTGATGGTTTCTTTTGCTTTGCAGAAGCTTTTCAGTTTGATGAGGTACCACTTGTCTATCTTATCTCTTATGGCCTGGGCATTTGGAGCTTTGATCATGAATTAGTTGCCTATTCCAATTTCTACAAGGGTGTCTCCTATGTTTTCTTTAGGTCTTTGATTAATTTACAATTGATTTTTATATGTGGTGATAGATAGCGGTCCTGTTTCAATCTTCTGTACGTGGTCAGCCAGTTTTCTCAGCACCGTTTACTCAAGAGGCTCTCCTCTCCCTGGTGGTTGTTGATAGAGGCTTTCTCAAAGATAAGTTGGTTGAGAAATTTAGGTTTTGCTTCTGTAATTTCTATCCTGTTCCATTGATCTATATGAGTGTTATTTCACCAATACCTGGTTATTTTGATTTATGTAGCCTTATAGTGAAGTTTAAAATCTGGAAGTGTGATACCTCCCACTTGTTTATTTTGCTAAGAATTCTTTTGGCTATTCAGGGTCATTTATGTTTTCATATAAATTTCTTTATTGTCATTTCCAGGTCTGGAAAGAATGATGTTGGTAATTTAATGGATATTGCGCTGAATCTATAGATTGCCTTTGGTAGGATGGACTGTTAATTCTTCCAATCTGTGAGCATAGAATATTTTTCTATTTGTTTGTATTACCTTTGATTTCTTTGAGTAGTGTTTGGTAGTTTCCGTTGTAAAGGTCTTTCACTTATGTGGTGAGGAGATGCTAAGATATTTATTTGTGTTTGTGTGTGCTCGTGTGTGTGTGTGTGTGTGTGTGTGTGTGTGTGTGTGTGTGTGGCTATTGTGAGTGAGATTGTGCTTTTTATTTGTTTCTCTGCCCATTTGTTGTTGGTATATAACAAGGCAACTGTTGCTGGGCACAGTGGCTCACACCTGTAATCCCAGCACTTGGTGGGGTGGAAGCAAGAAGACTGCCTGAGTCCAGGGGTTCAAGACCAGAAGGGGCACCTGGGTGAGACTTCATCTTTATAATAAAGCAAAAAATTTAGCCAGGTGTGGTGGTGAACACTTGTAGTTCCAGCTACTTAGAAGGCTGATGTGGAAGTATAGCCTAAGACTAGCAGACCATGGCTGTGGTAGCCATGAGTGTGCCATTACATTCCAGCCAGGGCAGCAGAGTGAGATGCCTACTCAAAAAAAATGTGACTGTCTTTTGCATGTTTATTTTGTACCTTGAGACTTTGTCAAAGTCCTTTATCGGTGCAAGGTAGTTTTTGACAGATTCTCTTGGATTTTCAAGGTATAGGATCATATCATCAGCAAAGAGGGATAACTTCACTTTCTCTTTCCTATTTATATGTCCCTGATTTCCTTCTCTTGTCTGATTGCTCTAGATAGGACTTCTAAGACTATGTTGAACAGGAGAGGTGAGAGTGGGTAGACCTGTCTTGCTCCAGTTTTCAAGAGAAATACTTCCAATTTCTGTCCATTTAGCAATACGTTGGCTTGAGTTTATCATAGATGACTCTTACTACTTTGAAATATGTTTCCTCTATGCCTAGGTGTGCAAGGGTTTTTTCAAGAAGCAATGCTGGATTTTATTGAAAGCTTTTTCTGCATCTAGTGATATAATTGTGTGATTCTTGTTTTTACATCTGTTGATGTATTTAATTACATTTACGGTCTTGTGGATGTTGAACCAGTCTTGCATCCTGGGGATAAAACCTACTTGGTCATGGTGGATGATTTTTGATATGTGTTGTTGGATCTGGTTTGCTAGAAACTTTTTTTTAGAATTTCTGCATCTATGTCCATCAGAGAAATTGGCCTGCAATTCTTGTTCTTTGACCTTTACCTGGTCTGGGTATCAGTGTGATATTAGATTCATAAAATGATTTGGGGAGAGTTCTATCTTTCTCAATTGCCTGAAATACTTTCAGTGGGATTGGAATCAGTTTTTCCTTGAACCTTTTATAAAATTCCAGTGGAAAACCATCTGGTCCAGGGCTATTGTTTTGTTTGTTTGTTTGTTTGTTTGTAGGTAGTTTTCTTGTGATAGAGTCAATTTCCTGGGATGTTGTTGGTCTACTTAGGGTCTTGATTTCTTCTAGTTTCAACCTTGGGAGGTGGTGTGATGTCAGAAAGTCTTCCATTTCATTTAGGTTTTTGAATTTGTTTCCAATAGCTGTGACTAGTAACCTCTGATAATTTTTGTATTTCTTCAGGATTGGTTGCAGCTTGACCTTTTGTGTTTCTGATTGTGTTTATTTGGTTTTTTTTCTCTTTTACTTGGTCATTCTGGCTAGTGGTCCATCAATCTTGTTTATCCTTTCAAAGAACCAGATTTTTGTTTTGTTGATTTTTTTTCCTATGATAGTTTTTCTTCTATGTCTCATATTTTGGCTTTTACTTTGATGATCTGGATTCTTCTGCTTAAGTTAGGGTTTTGATGGTCTTGCTTTTTCAGCTTTCTTAGGAGATTTGTTAGTCTGTTAACTTGTTGTCTTTCTATTTTCTTGATGTGTGTTTGAGATATAAATTCACCTGTTAGTACTGTTTTCACGGAATCCCAGAGGTTTTGGTAAGATGTGTCTTTGTTTTCATTTGTTTCCAGGACTTCTTGTGATTTCTGAGCTGACCCAGAAGTTGTTCAGCATCATGCTATTTAGTGTTCATGTCTTTCTGGGTTTGGGGGGAATTTCATTAGTGGTGATATTTATTCTACTGTGGCCTGAAAAGGTGGATGGCAGTATTTCAATCTTAGGAAATTTGTTTATGCTTGATTTATAGTCAAGGGTGTGGTCGATCTTGGAGTATGTTCCATGTGGTGATGAGTAGACTATATATTCCATGGTGTTGGGTAAAGTGTTCTGTAGGTATCTATTAAGTCCATTCAGTCCAGCATCAAGTTGAGGTTTTGGTTCTCTTTATTGATATTTTGCCTCAATGATCTATTGAGAGTTGCTAGTGGGATATTTTTGTCCCAGCTATGATAGTTTCAGAGTCAGTACCATTTTTTATTTTACTTAGTAGCTGGTTTATAAAAGCAGGTGCTCATGTGTTGGGTGCATATACAGTCTAGGATGGATTTTTTTTTTGCTGATGGATTAAACCTTTTATCATTATACAGTGTCCTTTCATATCTTTTTTAAATTTTTGATGGCTTAAAGGTTGTTTGTCTGATATTAAGATCATGAATCCTACCTTCTTTTGTGATCTGTTCACCTGGAAATTTGTTTTCTATCCTCTCAGTTTGAGTCTGTGAGTGTCCAGTGTTGTGTGATGTGTTTCTTGGAGGCAGTATATTGGGTCATATTTTTTTAAAATACAGTTTACCATTGTGTCTTTTAGTGGTGCATTTATTCCTTTCACATTCAGACTTATTATTTAAATGTGAGAGTTTATCCCTGTCATAAGTCTCTTATAAGGTTGTTTTGTTTTCATTTACCTTTTGTGTTAATATATGTGTGTGTTTTCTTTTCTTTTTTTGTGTGTGGATGCACTGTGTTTTCTCTTGCTTCTGTGTTTGTTTGTGATCTTATGAAGTATGGTCTTTCCTTTCTTTCCTTTTCTTCTGTGCACAGCACCTTTTTAATCATCTCCTGTAGAACTGATCTAGAAGCAGCATATTCTCTTAGGAACTGGATGCCTGGGAAGGATTTTAATTCTTCATCATTGATGAAGCTTAACTTGGTTGGGTAGGAAATTCTTGGTTAAAATTGTTTGCCTTTGAGAGTATTAAAGATTGTGGGCCAGTCCCTTCTGGCCTGTAGCATTTTTGTAGATAAATCTGCAGCAATTCTGATTGGTCTTCCCTGGTGGGTAGTCTGACCTTTTTCTTTTGATGCCTTTAGGATTTTTTAAATACCTACTTCATGTAGGCAAATTACTATATGCCTAGAGGTTGGTCTTTTCATAAGATATTATGCAGGGGTTCTCTGAAATCTCTTGTGCTTATATTGTCATCCCTCTGGCCAGATGAGGAAAGTTTTCTTGAATGGCCTAATGGAATGTTTATTCCAAAGTGTTTTCCATTTCTCTTTCTACTTCGGGTATTTCAATCAGACATAGGTTTGGCTTCTTGATAAAAAAATTCTACAACTCTTGAACAGTTTCTTCTTTCTTCTTCAGTTCTTTTCCTATATTTTTGATAGATTGGGTTAATTCCACATTTTGGTTCTTCCAACTGTGAGATTCTTTCTTCTGCTTAGTCAATTCTGCTTCCCACGTTTTTCAGTTTGTTATTTATTTCTTGGATGGAGTTCTTTATTTCTGTTACTTTTAAGTACACTTTCTTGAGTCTGTTCAACTCCATTGCACTTTCATTAGTTCTAGTCTTTGCATTTCTTGATTTTTATTCATTCTACCCAACAATTTTCTGACCTCTGTGAGTACCTTATAGGTACTGTCATTCTCGGAGATAGCCATTTTTTGTGTTCCAGCAGCAGATCTTTCAAGCACTGTCTCTTTGTTGCCAGTGATTTTTCATTGTATTTTCTTCATTTTTAGCAGTTCTCTTATCATTCTTTTTAATTCTGTTTATCAGTGGGTAGTGGAGAAGTAATAACTTCTGATATTTGCTCTACCTTCTGTCCCTCCCTGTGCTAGGGCTGTGGGTTTTGTCAATTATGAAATAGGGCTGGGGTAGAGCGCTGTGCTATCTCTTTAGAAGTGTGAACACTTACTAAGGGGTGAGGGGTTGGGCACTAGTATTCAGAACCTACTGATGGGTCACAGTGTTTGCTATCTCATGAATGGGCCAGCTGGGACTCTTGTCTCCATCTCCACACAATATGACCTTACAATCAGTGTGCTTGTGTAGCCCCTGGGTCTAAGACAGGGTATAAGAAGGAAAAGTCAGGGGAGAAGGAGAGAAAAAAAGAGAAAGAAGATGAAATAGAGAAAAAAAAGAGAAAGAGCAAAGAAAAACAAAAAGGAGGAAAGCAAAGAGAAAACCAACCAACCAACAAATAAATAAATAAAGCAAATGGGAAAAAGAAGCAAACAAACAAACAAAGCAAATGGGAAAAAATAGCACAAACCAAAACCCAGAAAACCCATTGGTAGAGATTTCTCAGCTTTAGTAAATCTTTTTGTGGGGAGAGGGAACTCCCTCTTACAGTGGGTTCTATAACTGCAGTTTCCCTCTTTGCTGTTGAAGCTTGAGATGTTATAATCTTCACCCCCTGTTGCCTGCATGTGATAGCCAGTCATGTGCTCACAGGTAGCTTATGTGGGGTAACTTGACTCAGCCTCTCCCTGGCTCTCTCTGCTTTTCTTCCTCTTGAAGTGTGGTTACAGCTCCTATGACATCCAGTTCATGGTTGGAGTATGGTGCTTCTGACCTCTACCCTGCTCTTCTGATCTCTTTTTCTCATTACTGGAGCAGTGGGGGTGGGGGGGATGAGTCAGCTAGGCACTCACCACTTTCCTTCTTGGTCAGACTTGCTGTATGCATCTATTGCCCAGAAGCTGGCTCAGGGCAAGGAGTGGATCATCTGGGGCTCCGCATCTACCATTACCCACCAGGGATTGTGCACTAGAGGTGATGTTCTCTGAGTTCATGGAGAGCAGCCCCAAAGCAATGCAGAGATCACCCTCTGGTCTTAAGATACGGTCTGCTGTTTCACAGAGGCCACCCTTTGCCTGGGCTTTAACGTGGCTGCTCAGTTTCTCTACAGACTGCAATTCCTGCCCACAAACAGAGTTGAGAAGATAGCTCCCCCCCTAGCAAGTATCACAGCCTCTGGATCTCAGGTCCCGGTGACAGAACCTTGCAACGTAGCCTTGTATTGGAGGTGGTGACAGTGGGTCAGGTTTGGGGTGGCCTCTATCTGCTGCTGCTTCAAGAATCTGCTGCCAGTTTCCTTGTAGCACTTCCTTCACAGACCTTGCTGCCAGTGTCTTGCTTGCTGCTGTGTTGGTGGGAATGGCAGTCACTCTGGCAACTTCC
>NW_007252358.1:122752-164464 GCF_000164805.1 Carlito syrichta | reverse complement strand
CGTTGCTGCTTTTTAAAAATGCACTCAGTATCTGCACTCTGGGAAGCACTAGGGTCCAAGCAAAGTGACTACATCACCTGCTTCTTCACTGGGAGAGCCCTGGTCACTTGCTCCCAAGATCCCACTCAGTCAGCCACTGGCACACTCACTTATACACAGACACACATGCAGATTCATCCATACACTCACTCACTCACACAGGCACTTGCTCTGTCCAACTGGGTTTGCCACCATCTTATTCGAAGTCCTTTCAGATGTGTATTTTTATTTTACAGGGAACATCCACTCTTCCATACAGTGTGTACAGTCAGTTTTTATAGAGTTCTGAGTGGTTTTGCTCACTACAAAAGAACATTGCTAATAACCAGAGGATGCCGGCTATCCCCATTTTCATTCCTGGGGAAAATAGTACAACATGTGGCTTTCCCATGTAGACTGTGAAACTAATATTGATGTTAATAGTTAATTGAGTTATAAATATTGAGAAGGAAATCCTGAGTAGGCATGATGGCCTGGTGAATCAGTCCTGCTGAACATCAGGCACTGCCACTTACTCTGAATGAGTTCATGCTTAAATACTAAGATTTTATTGTGATATCTTACAGTAAGGAAGAGAAGATAATGAGGCACCTCTATGCTTCTTGAAAGCTTCTGTGTTTTTTGCAAAGAAGTAATCTCAGAAGTGATTTAGAGTCTGTGTGATTTATCATGTAACTTTGCGGCTCATAATCTTTTCTTATTAGCCAACAGTGAAGTAGAAAGGAGGGAGCACTAGGCTTGCTTAAAATCTTTCAGACCATCAGCTTACTAGGTTGACTTGGGTAAGCCGAGCAATTCTTTGAGTATATCTCTTTATCTATAATACAGGACACTGCTACTCAGAAGTCAATTGAATGGAGGAAAATAGATGGAACAGTTTAGGAAAGTCCAAAGATCATAGGTTCTCAAGAAATATGTATAGTAAGTCCTCACTTAATGTCATTGATAAGTTTTTCAAAACTGTGACTTTAAGGTTCACGACAAATAACAAAACCAATTTTGCCATGGGCTCAACGATATAAACAAGAGTTAAGTTCTCATGACATGTCCTGGTCATGAAAACATCACCAAATTTATAAATAAAGATGCAAATGTTTCTCATATTAAACATTGAGACAAATGTGAGCTAGACAAAGATTTAAGAAAGATTAATGGAAACAAGTATGAGCCATTTACCCAATTTTTCATAAATCAGTGAGTGACAGCAGTTTTAGTGGTGATATGTAACATCAAGGAGCACTTCCTACCCCCATATGGCCCATAAGGAATAAATAACCAATATAGTGGACTTTCTGAGCACTTCCATGCTGCATCATTTATTGTTGTATATTGGTTTGATTATTGTATACATTACAGATTTTTATTTTGCAATAACTTATTTTCATTTTCCAAGTTGCTTATTTCAGTTCAGTATTGCAGGTGCCAGGAAACCATCCTTTCAGCTCAGGGTACTTGGTGGGAACCAACCCCAGACAGGACATCATTCCATCACAGGGTACACTCACATATACCCACATTCACTCATACTGGGACCATGTAGACAAATCAATTCACCTAACAAACACATTTTTGGAATATAAGGGGAAACAGAAGTACCCAGAGAAAACCCACGCAGACATAGGAGAAGGTGCAAACTTCACACAGCCAGTGATTCTGGCTGGGAATAGAGTTTTTTTTTTTTTTTTGGTCATTGTTGTTTGTTTTGTTTTTCTCACCAACATTATAACTAACTGAAGTTGAGCAAAGATTGTACTCAGGGATCAGCTGTCTTAGAAATAGATATTGGATATATGCCAATAGTGTCAATGTGTGTGCAGAAAGAAAAATGCAAGGAAAGAACGAGAAGGAAGGGTACAGCCAGATTCAGTGGCTCAGCCTGTAATCCCAGCACTTTGGGAGGCTGAAGTGAGTGGACTGCCTGAGCCCGTGGGTTCAAGACTCACCTGGGCAGCTTGGTGAGACCTCATCTCTACAATAAAATCAAAAAAATTAGCCGGGCATGATAGTGCACGCCTGTAGTTCCAGCTACTTGGAAGTCTGAGGCTGAAGGATCGCAGGAGCCCAGCAAGTTGAGGCTGTGGTGGCCAGGAGCGGCCACTGCACTCTAGTCTGGGTGACAGAGTGAGACTCCAACTCAAAAAAAAAAAAAAAGAGAAGGAAGTGTAGAAGGAAAAAAAATGAGGGGAGTGAGAGAGGAAGAAAGAAGAGAATGAAAGGGCAGGGAAGGGAAAGAAGGATAGAGAGATGGGAAGAAGAGATGGGAGAAGAATTTCAGCTACACTCTCTTAGGAACTGTTTCTGACCACATTCACATAGAGAACTTTCACCTGAACGTTGAACTCCTGTCTCTGAGTCAAACACTAACACCTGTCACCAATTACAAGAAATTTATAGTCAGTATGTGTGTATCATTTCTTGAAGTCTTCATAGCAGGCAGTGTGGGACTTGCAGCCGAGAGCGTGCTCACCATCTGCTTCTGCGTGTACTGATGAAGATGAGAGGCACGGTGGAAGAGTGGATGCTCCAGAAGGCAGGATCAGGAAACACGAGCTTGCTTTCTTCGATGCCTTTTAGTAGCCTGTCCCGGGGGGGCTCTTAGCCTCTGCTCCTTTCTCATTTGTAAATGGAGGAGACTGCCTAACTTAAAAATTGGTAGGGAGGATCAGACAAAAACTGCCGAGGACAGATTTAACCTGTAAGGTGCTATCCGAATGAAAGTGTTTGTTAGGATTTGAATGGGGCACCCCGCCCAATCCCTCAGAATGTGACGTTACTTGGAAATAGAGTCACTGAAGATGTAATTAATTAAGGTGAGCTCATGCTGGAGTAGAATGGTTTCTTGATCTGCCTTGTGTCATGTTAAGAAGCAACGGTCATAAGCACGGAGATATAGACACAGGAGAGAACAGTAGTGAAGATGGGGCAGACACTGGAGTGCTCCTGCTACACGTCAAGGAACGCCAAGGATTGCAGCCACCACCAGGAGCTGGGAAGAGGCAAGGAAGAATTCTACCCAGTGTCAGAAGGACTAACCTACATTAGAGGGAGCAAGAACCTGCTGACTTCTTAATTTTGGGCTTTCGTTTCCCACAACTGTGAGACAATAAATTGTTGCTGTTTTAAGCTCCCCAGCTTGTGGTACTTTGTTATGACAACCTTAGGGAACAAATATGACATTTTATTACTGCTTTGTGTTTTTTACCTTTCTTCCCCAATTATGTTCAAAAGTGCTGAATACTTCTGTGCCAAAAATTATGCAGTAATTAAGCATTAAAAGGTAATACGAACTGGCAGTGATATGCTGCTACTATGTGCCAGATATGGTTCCAAGTTGCTTATTTAAAATACAACACCATTAGATTGGCATTTGCTTCGTTCCCAGCTTATAAATGAAGAAATTAGATCGCAAAGATGTTAAGCATCTTGCCCAAAATCACCAAACTAGTAATTGGCAGAGTTAAGACTTGAATTCAGGATGATAGAGACAATGCCATTCTGTCAATGTGTCTAGACTCAACCATTCTGCCACATGTCTTGAAATAAACTATGTGCAGGTTCTGATAGCCAGGAATTCACCATATAAAGAGGTAGACTAACATGGTTATGAATATTTAGAATTCAGAATTTTTTAGTAAATACAGCATAGTGTTACAACCAACAGGAAGATATGGGATATAGCAGATCTTGGAAGAAGTGATGAATAGAAGGTTTTGAAACATATCGAAAAGCAGGAAAATTGTTCCAAGCCAGATGTGTGTGCCTGTGCAAAACTTGACAAGATGCAGCTGTGTGCATCCATGGACAGTCAGGATTTCATCCAACTAGAGTTGCAAGAAGTAAGACTGGGACAAATATGGCCTTTTTCTGGTGGTACTTGGGATCTATTGAACTGGATCAGTGTCCATTTAACTGACCCTTTGGACAGCAGAATCAAGACTGAAGTGTGGCAAAGAAGAAGGAGTACAGGTTTCAAATTTAGAGACCTGGGTCTGAACTGTGCACATTTTCCTGCATTCTTTTCATTATTGTCTCCAAGGCCTTGTCTTCCAAGGTGTGACCGCTCTCATCTAGGCCTGAGTCATTCATTCATAAGTATATTCATTAATTCATTTATTTAATTCACTCATTGAACATTCACTCTCTGCCAAGCCCTCTTTTCTCAGTAATGGAGACATAGCAAACGGCAAGAAGGCAAGATTCCCACTGTCTTGGTGACTTCGTTTGTGAGTGATAGCAAATTATCAAGTAAACAGAGACTGCTACATAATAATTTTATTGAGTAATAGCTGTAATGGAGATAATAAAAACCAGTTGATAAAAATGAGGCACTGGGATAAAACATAACAATGAATGGGAGATTATACTGTAGATAGGATAGTTAGAAAAGATCACTCGGGGGTGGGAGGTGATATTCGAGTTGACACCTGAAGGATGACGCTGGGTCATTCATGCTAAGATTAGATGCGAGATGATCCCAGACAGAATCTTATTAAAAAGCTAGCTTGACACTTTCAGAAAATAAAAAGAAGGCCAGAATGGTTAGAGTTTTATGAAAAACTGGCCTGATAGGAAATGAGGCCATGAAGAGAGACAATGCCTTAGGGCTGCTCTTGTCAGGAGTTTATATTTTATGGGTGAAGCTGGTGATGAGTCACGCAAGAATTACAAGAAGGGGAGGACATGGGCAGATGTGCATTTACAGACCTCCCTGGATTGGTAACCTGCTAGACCCAGATAGGAGAGAATGTCTCTAATCACCCTCGAACATTCCACAATGCCAGAATTAGGTGCTTGTACTTTGGAAGCTTCCAGTAAATCTTTATTGATTTGATTCACTCTCAAAGTAGTGGCACCGTTCTTTGAGAAGTCTCCATACTATTTTCATAGCGTTTGTACTAGTTTGCAATCTAATCAATAGTGAATGAGTGTTCTCCTTGCTCTGCAACTGTGTCATTATCTGTTTTTCTTTGACTTTAAAGTAATAGCCATTCTGACTGGTGCAAGGTGATATTTACTATGTAAAAAAGACACTTGCACTTGTATGTTTATTGAAATACTGTCCACAATGGCAAAATGATGGAACCAATCTAAGTACACACCAAGAGAAAAAGTAACATGCATACACCATAGAATACTATGCAGCCATAAAAAGAATGAAATTCAAAGAATGATATTTAAAGTGAAATTATCTTTTCTTGAGAATTAACTAACAGCAGAGCATTTTTATAATCTGATTCAGTGGGATTTTGATGGATTAAGGTCATAATGGGAAATATCATCATGATTAAAATGAATCTTTTAGTTTTGTGATTCCTTGCGGAGACTAACTTAAAAATAGTATCAACAGAGGTTACAAATATATTTCAAACCTAAAATTGTCAGAAAAAACTCTAAATAGGAGCCGGGCTCAGTGGCTCAGCCTGTAATCCCAGCACTTTGGGAGGCCGAGGCAAGATGATTGGCTGAGCCCACAGGTTTGAGACCAGCCTGGGCAACTTGGTGAGACCTCATCTCTACAATAAAAAATCAAAAAATTAGCTGGGCTTGGTGGTGCACACCTGTGGTTCCAATTACTTGGAAGGCTGAGGCAGAAGGATCGCCGGAGCCCAGCGGGTCGAGGCTGCGGTGGCCAGGAGCGGCCACTGCACTCCAGTCTGTCTAGACGACAGAGTGAGACTCTGACTCAAAAAAAACCAAAAAAACAAAAAAAAACCTCTAAATATTTGGCATCTTTTATAAACTCTTACAGTTTATCATATTCTTTATTTTAACTACAAAATAAAAAAAAAAGAATGAAATCATGTCCCTTGTGCAGCATGAATGGAGCAGGAGAACATCATACTAAGTGAACTAACTCAGAAGCAGAAAACCAAACACCACATATTCTTACTGATATTCAGGAACTAAATGGTCACAGAGATGAAAATAATAGACACTGGGGCCACCAGTAAGAGGAGAGGTGGGGAAACGGGTTAGGGTTCAGAAATTACTCACTGAGTACAAAACCCAATCCCTACTGAAACACACATTTTCCAAGCATGCTTTTGTCCCCCTGGACTCTAAAATCATAATTTCAATAGCTTAATAACACTGTAATGTTGAGCTCAGTTTTCTCGTGATATTGAAGGTCCCCAGGCACATGGAGCTGTGGAAACAGATGATGAGGTAGCCATGTCCTAGAGAACATAATGGTTACTCCCTTCCATTTACACTCTACTGACACTGCCCAAGGAGTGTGGCTTATGAAAAAATCTCACCAATGAAGTTGTAGATGCTGTCTGCCTTACTTGTCCATTTCCCTAAAGACAAGATTCAGTTGGCACCCATCAAAGACGTTGTCCTCTTTTTTACTTGCATTTCCTGGGTAGCCTGCTTCTAGTTCAGCTGTTGCCCTGGGACTTTGGTTAAGACTTGGGTTTCTTTCTTGTCCCTCACATCGGATATACCATTTTAGATCATAATCTTTAAAGGACACAATCCCAAATGTTGAAATCTCCAAAGATCAACATCTCTGACTTTTAAAATCCTGAAAATATTGATCACAGGATGGCTGCATCGTGTTGGGCAGAGCTATTACCTTGTTATTTTCTTTATGCAGACGAAGATGGATTTTAATTGAGTCCCCAAACCATAATAACATATTTGGAATTAGATGTGATCGAGGTTTCCAAAAGTGAATGTCATGGTGTTGTCATCCACCCCCTCCCCAACTAAATCCAGGGCATTTGGCTGAAAATCCAGATGGGTATACTGGCCACATAATAAGGCAATAACAAAAACTTTAATTTAGAAATGTGTCCTTTTCCTGCATTGGCACCTCTTCCAGTTGATAACATTCCAGGAGAGTGTAATGAATTAAAGCAGCATTTGTCTGAAGAAGTCAGGGAAGTTTCTAACTGGTTAAAAATAATTATGTGCAGAATAAGATAAGAAGATGCTTATGCAATAGTGTCACTGTTGGACGACCATCATTGT
Organism: Carlito syrichta; assembly: GCF_000164805.1. Lineage (NCBI taxonomy): Eukaryota > Metazoa > Chordata > Mammalia > Primates > Tarsiidae > Carlito > Carlito syrichta. The sequence continues at coordinate 157,450 of NW_007252358.1, read as the reverse complement.
TTCTGGCAAATTTGTGATCTATAGATGAGTGCATCCAGAAGTAATTTCCACTGTGCCCCAAACAACACAGAATCAAGGCATAGAAGAATGGGGAAATTTATCAGGTAATGCTTATGTCAGTATAAATCAAATCATGGAAGAATTTCACAAAGAAAAGCACCACGTAGAAAGTAAATGTGGACATATTCTCTAAGGAGAGATATGTCCTAAAATAAAATTTTTAAAAATGGCTATTCATAGTGATGCAAGACTTCAAAATATGATTGATTCAAAGATAATGATTGTGAAATTTGGTCAGGTTTTATGGACTAGATTTATGCAATTGCCCTTAATCTATTCCTGTAATATACTTTTTCATTTGTCAAATTTTCTTTTCAGTTTTGTTTGATTTCTTTAAGTTTACAAAAAGATTTTTTCTATTCTAAATTGCCAGTATTATTTTTTACAATTTACCATATATATATATAAATGTTTACAATTTACTATATGTATATAAATTTTACAACTTACTCTCTCCCTATAAATATATATCTTTCAACTTCACATTATTTTCAATACTGGAAATATAAATCATGTAAAACTTTCAGAGAGTTCTAATTCATTCAATGCAAGTTTTGCAAATGTGACACCAGGAAAACGCATCATCACAGCATGGACTTTGTGTGTATGTAGAAATATTGAAACTCCCTCTATAAATGAAGAGATGCTCTTTTTGTACATCTACATGTGTGAAATATAACATTTCTTGGCTCTCTGGACAACTGGCGTGGTGCAGTAGTGACCCCGCAGTAGTGGCCCATCAATGTGTTTGTTTGTTTGTTTTCTTTTGTTTTCTTTCTGCACAGAAAAACAACCATCTATTTTTTTATGAATGCGGTATGTCTGCTCATAATTGGTATGCCCATGTGACTATCATTAGCATAACTTAGTGTTTATGCTTGCACAAATATTTATAATATTACTGCCTATTTTATTGTGTAAAGTGTCCTATATAGTATCCAGTTGCATTTTTTTATTATTCTTAAATAATTCCTCTTTTATGAACAGACACTTCACAAAAGAGGACATCCGAGCAGCCAACAAACACATGAAGAAATGTTCAACCTCGCTAGTCATCAGGGAGATACAAATCAAAACCACACTGAGATACCACCTAAGTCCAGTCAGAATGGCAATTATCAACAACTCAAAAAATAACAGCTGCTGGAGAGGGTGTGGCGAAAAGGGAACACTTCTACACTGTTGGTGGTAGTGTAAACTAGTGCAACCTCTGTGGAAAGCAGTGTGGCGATTCCTAAAAGCTCTAAATATCAACCTCCCAAATGACCCTACAATCCCCCTACTGGGAATATACCCTGAAGAACTCAAATCACTCTATAAAAAAGATACCTGCAAACGTATGTTTATCGCAGCATTGTTCACAATAGCAAGAACCTGGAAACAACCATGCTGCCCAATAAAAGAGGACTGGATTTAAAAATGTGGTACATATACACGATGGAATACTACGCAACCATAAAAAAGAACAAAATCATGAATTTCGCAGTAACCTGGATGGAACTAGAGTCTATAACACTGAGTGACCTCTCACAGAAACAAAGATCCGATTATCACATGTTCTCACTCATATAATGGACCTTGAACATCCAATGTAATACTATAAGAAAATGACTGACGGTACTGGAAAACTATGAGGGGGAAGGGGGAGGGGATTAACAGTAGCAAATATCTGTCTGGGGAAGGGGAAACACCTCTTATCAACAGGGTGCCTGAATGAAATGTAATTGTACACCTAACCCTTAACTATACCCCACAAAGCCATAATAAAAAATATTGATTAAAAAAAAGTAAATAAATATTTTTTAAATAATTTAAATTCTATTTTTCCTGAATTATATTTTAGGGGTTTTTAGGCTTTGAGAATTTTGTTATTTGGGGATTTTATCATTTGTGGTTGTGATCAGCATCGTGCCTTTCAGAATTACAATTGGCTCTCCTGATTTACTCATGGAATTTTTATCTTGTTCACTGTTGTCTTGCCCCATTTCTAAATTCTCAGCACAGGTGGAGGTTTTGAGGTAAAGAATGAATGCAATGTCAAATAAAGGGACAGCAGCGATGATGCCTTTTATTCCAGCTGGCATATAAAAACTAGTGTAAATAAATAACTTCAAGATGTGTAATTATTCCATCATCCAGTCACTCTCCTAGGTGCTATATCAGGTACTGAGGAAAACAGTGAAAAGCACAGAGGTGACCCTTGCTTCACTGAGCTGTGGGTCTACTGGCAGTGGGAATGGTGAGACAGAAACCAAGTAAAATATGACAGGAAAGTACCAATTCAAAGAGATCAGGCAGAAAAAGTAAGAGTGAGTCCAAAGAGAAGGATCTAAATCGATGACATCAAGGGAAGTGACTTGGTGTGAAGAACAGACAGAGGGAAAATATAGCAAGATTCCATCTCTAAAAATAAACAAACAAACGAATATTAGTTGGGTATGGTACTGTGTGCTGGCAGTTTCAGCTATTCAGGAGGCTGGGACAGGAGAATTGTTTGAGCCATGGAGTTTGAGGTTACAGGGAGCTATGATCTCCCCACAGCGCTCCAACCTGGCAACAGAGTGAAACCTTGTCGCTGAAACAAAAACAGAGAGTTGTATGCAGGGCTTCCTGGAGGCACCAATGGCAGAAAAAGCCCCATTTTACTGCAATACACTCTGAGGAGGAGTGTATTTGAACAGGGACCACGAGAAACTTGGAGCTGGTCCAGACACTCATCTTAGAAACTGCTCTTGTACTCCCAGTTCTCCTACCACTACAGTTCCTGCTGGGATTTTTTTCTGCCTCCCATGACCTGGAATCTTACTCCCAACATCCATCTCCTGCATTTTTCCTCCTTTTCCTGATGGCAGAGTTTCCTGGATCTCTTTCTGGTCTTCAGGCTGAGCAGTCTCTGAGTTCTCCCAATTCTTCCTCCTAGATTGCCAAAGTGTTGACTACCACCTGTGGACTGTGTTACATTCCATAGCTAACAAATTCTGCCTCCTACTTAGGACCTTATTTCATCCTCTCTGTTTGTCTTTTCCTGAGTGCTAGCCTCCTTCCCTCATGAGTGAGTTTACAGTCTCTGCCCACTGTCTTTCCTTCTATTCCAGACCACTAGTGCTAACTCCAAACAAGACTCAGGCTTTACTTTTCCATTGTGTTGGTGACCCCAGCTGCATAATTGTTGTTCTAACCCTTTGAATTCTAAGAAAAATAGTCCCTCTCCTCAACTTTTTTAAAAACATTTCCTGTATTCATTTTTTGTTATTTTTTTTTCTACCAAAAACTTTAGAGTAGAAGTCTTTAAGATATTGAGTTCTTAAGTTTGGGCTGTTGGTTCTCCACTCATCAGGAAAAACAACAACAAAAGCAAACAAACAACAACAGCAAAACACTTGGTAACTGCATCCACTTTCAAAGGTGATTGACAAGTGTGGCGAGGTTCTCAGGTGGAGAATTCTCTGTTACAATATTCATATCAAAGTGGGTCTCCCAGTTAAGAGTAAGCCGAACTACTTAATGAGTGTGAGTCCCACTCTGCCTTATCAAAAAGAAAATATATATATAGGCAGTTAGTTTAGATAGCTAAGAGGTGGAGGGGTTCTATGAACAAAAATTAGTCTATTTGCTCTAATAAAGCTTCATGGTCCCAATACAGAGTTCAAAAGAGGCAATGATTTAGCAGCAGCAGCCTTTCTCTCTGCTGAGTAAAACTGAAATCTGAAAGATGGATATTGGCCCCTGGGCCATGCATCTTTGGAAGATACTTCCCTTAAAGAGTACAGAAATTATTCAAAAATGTAAACTGAACTCTGACTTCCCAAGCATTTACACAAATCAATATATATCAAATGGTGTGCTATTGTATAAAAAAGAAATGCGCTTTGTTCCAGGAATATATAGTGCCAGATGATATGTATGAGTGTGGCTTTTCTGCTTACTCATTCAAGAGATGGAAATATTTATACTCGATGAAGAAAAAATATATGATAGTTTCAATGCAGGGAATAGCTACATATGAAAACAAAAATGAATAGCCAAGAAAACTATTTGCATTATTTGGACAAGGAACAAAAACTTATGCCTGCACTCGAAGCATCAAGATGATTGGATTAGAAGTGCCCTACCTCTGATACTGTACCAACCATTGCCTATTCGTTTGATTTCTTAAATACCTCTCAAATCTTCCATCCCTTTAATTACAACCCCACTGCCAATTCCTGAGTTCAGGTATTTATCAACTCTTTCTTAGACCAGTGAGTATAAACTGAGTGATTTAATAGACATGGAAAATTTTCTCCAAATTTTAGACATTATAGCAATTAGAGAGATTGTAGTAGTAATTATTTGTATGACTGACATTATTCTATTTTGCCAAAAAAAGGATATTTTAAATGCGCAATATCCACAGTCACCAGCATTTGGTAAAACAGAAGATAGTTTTAATGTTGGAAGAAAAAGATTAAAAGACTATTGTAAAATGTGTTCTTTTTTATTTTTGTGTTAATATACAATAGCTGTACATATTTTAGGGGTACATGTGATGCTTTGATACCTGTATATATTGTATCATTATCACACCAGGCTCAAAATGTGTTCTTTATCTTTTGTTGTATTGATATATAATAGTTGTACGTATGTTGGTGGTTCGTGTGATATTTTGATACCCATACAAAGTGCATCATTATCACATCAGGGTCAAAATGTGCTCTATTCAATTAAGTGCATATAGTTTCATTAATTTAAATGAACTCTACCTTGTCTTGACTGTTCTCACCTTCCCGGAGATCTGTAAAACTCTTCTCACAAAGCAGCTCAGATAAGCAAAGCCCTAGCTTGTCACAGTCTTCTATTAAGAGCTGGTCTCCTAAACAGTCTTTTCTCATCTTTCTTACAACCAACATGGCCTTTGTAACTGTGCAAAGTTGTCACTTGCTTAAAATCTCCAGAAGTTCCCCCATTATGCTTGGAACAAAGTTGACACCCTTTCCCAAACAAACTCCATTGTTCTGGGCCTGTGCCCTCTGGCAGTTTCACTTTCAGTCTTGGGAGCTTGCAGCTTGAAGGTGCCTGCAATGTAAGAAGGTGTCTGACCCCTAAACAGGCATGCTTTGTCCCCATCTCTTACTTTTGCAAATACTGTTGTTCCCTCCATCTGCTATGACATGAAAACCCTTCCTTAGTCTTCATTTCTCAAACCTAGTGCAACCTTCTCTGCGCTGACTCGCCGGGCTGCACTCTTATCCATTCATTCAACAAGTGACGAGCAGTATTGCAAGACAGAGCACCAAACAGAGCAACCAGAACTCCTTAACCAACCACTGCACTTTATGCGAAATGCCATCACAGAATGAGATCAAATGATTTATCTTCCAAACCAAAACCATTTTGAAAGTAAAAGGGATGTTATTAATAATTATTATAGGATAGCACTATCCACAGCAAGCTGAAAGGATTGAGTGTCAGAACATATCACTATTTGCAAGACTTTCTGAAGAAATTTGTATGCACAGCACCCAACACATAACAGGGGCAGGGTTGGCAAGGAAACATCTGTTGACTGATTTTTAATAAATGAACGAACACATATTCATAGCTCTCAATTTAACTTTGCACTTGGGGACACTTGGCTGCTCCTACCATAAATTCGCTTGTAGAATGCATAACTTTTTTATAGGCTACAAGTGACAAAAGCAACTCAAACTAGATTAAGGGAGGAAAAAAAGAATGCATTTGGAAATTTAAAAGGGTTAGCTTCAGGTATGACTAGGGCTTCAAATAGTAGCATTCTTTCTCTTTCACTCTTTCTCTGTCTCTCTTCATCTTCAGCTCTGTCCTTTCCTGCTTCTTATTGCTCAGCCTCATTCCTGAAAACAAACTCTCTCCATGTAGAGACAAGATGGTCCCATAGAAGTTCTAAGCTGGCCGAGCTCTGTGGTTCAACCTGTCATCCCAACACTTTGGAAGGCCGAGGCTAGTGGATTGCCTGAGCCCGTGGCTTCGAGACAAGCCCGGGCAACTTGGCGAGACCTCGTCTCTACAATTAAAAAAAAAAACCACACAAAAAACTAGCCAGGCATGGTAGCACGCACCTGTAGTTCTGGCTACCTGGAAGGCTGAGGTGGAAGGATGGCCAGAGTCTCGCGGGTGGACACCGGGGTGGCAGTGAGCGTGCCACTGCACTCCGGCCTGGGCAACAGAATGAGGCTCCAACTAAAAAAAAAAAATGTTTTAAGCTGCCTTGATTATTACAGGTTGTCATCCCAAAGAAAGTGAGAAAATGTTGATAAAGAGTTTAAGCTAAACTTTCAAGGACAGCCTTGGTTGGCCAGGCTTGGGAAACTTGGTTGTTCTGAAAATAGTAATAATACTACATTACCCAATGTTTATTCATCACTATCTTTGTGCTATGAATTGCTTTAAGACCTTTGTATGACTTCTCTCCTTTGATTCTCGGAGTGACCTTACCTACCAAGGATTGTTGCATATGAACTTCGTGGAATTAATGAAATTCTCACAGAGTGGAAATAGAATGATTCCAAAGTAAAATACTCTACTCTGAGAAACTACGCCATTGCCAGATTAATTCAAATATACTACAAGGTACTGAGTAAATGAGAAACAGTGACCCTGTGTGTGATTGATAATGAAAGAACTCACACAATCAAGTTCATGTTCTCCCCACTCTGTTTAAAAGACTCTTCTGCTACCTGTTCTACCTCCATGAGTGTTCTGGGGTCAGACATCAGGTGTTTGAATCCAGTTCTGCTGTTTGCCAGCTTTGGGATCTTGGTTAAGATAATTATCATCCTAATCCTCGTTTGTCTAATCTTCATAACGGGGATATTTGTAAAGTTGCTGTGAAAAGTAAATGAGATAATTTATATAGAGTACTCAGCATGGTGACAAGTCTGTTCAAAAAAATTATAGCTGCTGTTAGGGCCATTTTCATGACTGAACCACAGAGCCTCATTCTCAGAAGAGCCCTTTGCTTGGTTTAACATTCTGCAGTTACAGTCTGAAATGTTTGACAATTTTGTTTTGGGCTTATGTTTTGTAAGTGATGCAAAAAGTGACTACATGAGTAGTGGAGGTAAGAGCAAGATGCATACTCACCATTCCTTGCCACGTGTCACAGAGAGCATTGCCAATCTCTATGAGCACAGAATTCCATTAGATTTGTGTTCCATGGTAGTTCAATGAGACTCAAAGTCAAGACAAGCTAAGTGTGTACATCTTGACTGAGTAAGTAGGAGAGCTGACAGTTCAGCACGACCATGCTTTGTTTTTGGCCAGAACTTGCTTTAAACATAGAAATAATAGAATACCCTTCAGAGAAACACCAAAGACCAAGGAATCCTACAATCTTTCCAAATCTGGTTTCTTCCCTATAGTAGCCAACTACTTTTGCTGAAAATATATCGAAGGAAAGGGAGAGATGGGCAAACATAGTTTCTTTACCTTCCAGTCCTTCCTTATTCATTAAGCTGAAAGGAGAGGTTGCTGATTGCATATTCTCAAATAAATAACTGAAAGAAAAACATCGGCGTTATTATGGTGCGTCATTTCCACTGATGTGGTCAGAACAAAATATTTACGTACATAGGAGTTATAAAAATAAATTGTGAAATTTCCTCAATTCTGAAAACAAAATAAACACGCTTATACTTAACATTTAAAACTGGCATTACACAATATAAGGATAAATGAAAAAAAATATAATAGTAATTTAAAAGTTTAATTCATTAAATAGCTAATAAAAACAGCATTACAAGCTGAGAGAGAGAGACCACAGAAGAAAGGATAAAAAGCTTTAATTTCCAGTGCCTTTAATGGTATTTTTTTCTAAATTTTGAACAAGGAAACTCACATTTTCATTTTGTACTGGGAACCACAGATTTTGTAACTGATCCTGCTGTTGCTGCTGTTGTTATTATCATTATTTCATTCTGATAATGAATCTAGGCATGCGTAAAGGCCACTGATTCCAAAAAGGAGGACCCTGATGGCCTGGTCAATGCAATTCTCTTTCTCCTCTTCTCTCCTCTCCTCTCCTCTCCTCTCCCCTCCCCTCCCCTCCTCTTCTCTCCCTCTCTCTCTCACTTATTCACTCCCTCATGTCATTTTAATTAAATTTCTATCTTAGCAGAAACCCCCAGAATGAGTCATATAGATGTATATAGACTTAGACATCTGTCTCACCAACTGGACTGTGACCTCCTAGTTGCTAAGAATGTGAGTCCTTGAGTTCTCAGCCTAGCTGTCAGCCCACACCAGTGGTCAGTTAAGGCTTTCTGAATGGAATCACTGGCATTTCTGGGAATGACTTGTCCAGATATCAATTTCTCTTCAAGGGCTCACCCAGATGCCAGGTTTTGATTGAATTCAGTGTCATGTTTTAGAAGCGTCATGATATCACTTTTCTTACTGTCTCTGTCCACATTTTGGTGTGGGTCTTTTGATCTCAAGCAGTTAGGAAGAGATGCAGTCTTCACCAGCTGCTCTGGGGTAGGCTTCTTTTCCTGGGCAGCGAATGGATTTGCTTTCCCTCTCAACCGGGCTACTCCTCTCTGGGTCCTGTCTTTCTCACAGCCATGCCTTCAGTTTGGTGAATGACCTTTCAGGCAAGAGAAGACTCTTTCTGCCCTCTTAGCAGAAAGGGAGAGGCAGGCTGCTAAGAACAGACTTTATGGTTTTGGAGCTAGATCTCTAAATTGCTTTCTGCTGGAGGGGTCCTTGGAGTCAAGAGTGGCTAACATGTGCACAGCGGAGGTGATGCTGCCAGATGAGACTGCTCATTGCCCTGAAAGTAAACTCTGGACTCCTCACTGTGGCCTTGAACACACCATAACTTATTCCCTGACCTCTATTTCTCTACTTCCCTGTACCAAGCCTATGGCCTGGTGGTTATGGGATTTAAAACTCCCCAAGTATGCCCTGCTGATGGATACCTGCCTTGCTTGTGCAGTTCCCTCTACTCTGGGTGAATTTATGTTCCTTAATCACCACTCCCCCAACACAGCTTATTCACTTTCTTGATGAGTTTATTCCTTATTGCTCACTTTAAATATAAGATATGGCTATTCATTTGGGAATACACAAGAATCTCTTTCTCAAACCTGTACTTTAAAAAATCATGTTGAGGTAAATATAAATTGTAAAGGCATGAAAATCAAATAGAACTAAAAAAATAGGTGGATGATCATTTGATAGGGATGGTCTTTCTAAATATGATATCAGAGGCAGAAATCATAAACAAAAATGTAATAGATATAAATATAGAAGAAAATTAAATTTGCATATTAAAGCATTACATACACAATTTAAAGACAGATAGTGACCTATGATTTTTCTACATTCATGAAATGATGAATAGCCTCAGATTAAAAAGTTCTCTGACAACTCATTAAGAAAGATACACCCCACAGAAACAACATGAAAGATTAATTCATGAAAGAAGAAATGAATAAATGTTACAAAAGATCATAATATAAACGCTTTTTTCTCAGAAGTGATTAAAGTAATGCAATTAAAACTTGCTGTTTTCCTAGTATCAGTTTGGCAAAAATTTTTAAATGATATGATCCATAGTGGATTCGATGATTATTTAGCAAATATTTATTTCCTTGCCAGCCCACTGATTTTGGAATTGTCATGGGATTAGCTTTGGCCTTGTAGTGGTCAAATTATATTCCTCCGTCTTTTGACTTGGGGTTTAGCCACATGATTTGCTTTAATCAATAGTATATTAAGAAATATTAATTGAGCACTGACATAACATGTGCTCATGTGATAAATATTTTCTTCTTGCGTACCTTTCCTTTACCATGAGAAGAACATACTTTGGATAGATGTGTCTTCAGAGAGGATGAGAGAAAAATGCAGCAGAACCATATTGTGGAGCTAATCCCAGGCTGGATCCACTAAACTCCAGCCAATACACAGGCAAATGAACAAGAAATTAATTTTATTATTATAAGGCATGACTCTGAGCTCAGGATGTTTTGCTACACAGGGTGATCTTAGCAAAAGATAACTGAAGTGATGTTTGATTCTGCTGAAAATGTCAATAATTTATTTTGGCTTTTTAAGGGATAATTTAGAAATGTAAAGGAAGGGAGGAATGAAGGAAAGGAGTAGCGATGGAGAGAGGAAGAGGAAAATAAAGAGATTATCAGGATAAATGTATTTTTTGCCAAATTTTTGCTATGCCTAAGGTAATTGGACTTAGAACATATAATAAATGCAAACATCAAAATCCAATAGTCAAGCAAAAGAACAAAGTAGAAACCAGAGTCATATTGCTACATATAATGATCACATTGACTTGATGATGGTGAAGAGGATGATAACTTGCACCCATACGGCATTTTTCAACATGAAAATGTTCCTCGTGTGGTTATCAAAATTGAAGTCATTCCCATTTTACGGCTGAGGAAACAGACTCAGAAGTTTTCCCAAGGTCACAGACAATCCCTAGATTTGCATGAGGGTACCTGATGCCTGAGGTGTCCTTCCACATGATGCCACTTCTAGTTGCCCCTGGCTGGCTCTGGGTTTCTCTGCATGACCCCTTGACTGATCCACACCATTTTCTGAGAGAATTTAACATGTGTTTCTCTTCTAAGTAGGGGACTTGGGGCTTGCTAATAATCATATCTATACTAATTACGAGCAATGATGGTTTGGAAGACCTAGCTGTACACTCTTCTCAGATCTTGTCAATTCCCATTATGGGATACTGCCCAGAATATTCCTCATGAAAGGATAATAATTACTCATTATTCAAAGGATTCAATTAGGGGCCTTTCATCAAAGGGTCTTAAGTACACGCTGCGCTTCTTCAAAGGTAGCAATGATGTTGACAGAGAGAGTCATAGATAAAGGGCAGCATTTGTAGATTAAATGTTTGATATGCTGTATCGGGGAGGATGCTGCCCACACAGAGAAAATCCACTGAACTCAGACTATCTTCTGAAAGCTGCAAATGGAAAAGATCAGTTTAGATTTGATCTCTCCACTCTAACAGTTTGTTTAGGGATATAAGAAGAAAGATTTCAGTCAGAACTGAATTGATAGCATCTATAGGAACGCAGGATATCACCTAAGAGGGGCAGATTTGGAGAAGGGAAAGAATGGCAGATGTGGGGTTAGGAGACTGGATTTAAGTGTTGTCTTTCACAAGCTTTGGGAGCTTGGGCAAGTTTTGTTATGTCCTGCATCTTTTTGGTTTGTTTTTCTCTTTTTTCCCCTTATTCTAGCCTTCTGATCCTTTGATTCATAGGTCTTAGGTCTTCTCTTTCTCTCTCTCTCTCTCTCTCTCTCTCTCTCTTTCTGTGTGTGTGTGTGTGTGTGTGTGTGTGTGTGTGTGTGTGTGTGTGTGTGTGTGTTTCTATATATTTGAAATTTGAGCATCCTAGCCCCAGAATGATGATCTCCTTTCTGGTCTGTTTGGCAGACTGCAAGCACCAAAAGAGACAACAGACTTAAGTTAGGAAATTTGAGGAGACTTGAAGAAAGAGACTTGTGAGAATGATGTGGCCAAGTTGAAGGAGGTCAAAGAGGGATGGCTCTGTAACAGGTGTTATCAGACACAGGTGAGAAGGGACAAGGGGAGAAAGTGGTTCCAGTACCCGAAGGGAAAGTTGCTGAAAAGGACCTTCTCAGCCAACTTGGACAATGGAGCCCCAAAAGAGCCAGAAAAATAAAGGCTCCAACTTTGCTCTCCTGGTGGTTTTAACGTCTTGCTATTGTGTCACTCTTCTGCCCCAGCCTCATACAAATGCACAAACACAACCCAAAGCCCAAGGGCAGTGTTGCCCATTGGGATAGACACTCATGAGCTGCGTCTCCTGGTACAGAGCAAGAAAAATCATCAGAGCTCTATCTGGTGCTCAGCCTTGTCTCATTTTCATTCTGGGCTTTGCTCTGCAATAAGTGGAGAGAAAAAATGGAGGCTTGCTGCTTATGCAAGGTGAAGGAAGGGGATTGTCTGGGATTTAAAAACACGCTATATAAAGAGCAGAAAAGGAAATACAAGTTCTTAACCTTGAGGGAAAAAAAGGAAAGCGACATGAATGATTCCATTTTGAAATTGAGTATGACAGTGACCAGGTACTGGGCTCCACTACATTTCAGGGATGCCATGTAGCCTGCAATATTCAAGACTCAGTCACTGCCCTGGCCTTTTGGAACCGTTACCATTAAAGAGGAATTACATGGATTCCAAACAGGCTAAGAGAATGACCTTGGAGAAATGAATGGAAACTCTAAGGTCAACAGATACAGCTTTACATTTTTTTTGGCAGGACAACGGCACAAGAGGTAGCTCCTCACATTAAGTTTGAAATAGAGGAGGCAAATTGCTCTCTGAGAATTAAAGCTAAACATGGCTTTTAGTCTATGGCTTGCGAAAGAAGCTCAGATTGAAAATGAAAGTCAGAAAAAGCAAGGGACAAGAACACCATCCGTATACCAAGATTTGTGATGTGTTTGGTAGGAAATTCAGTCTTGTACACATGTGGTGTCATTGTGATCTTTGCAACAACAATGTACATCCAGCTTCATTATCCTGTTTTACATGTACAATCTATGAATCACTCTCACAACTGGCTAAGGGGCAAGGAAATAAGTTAAATGCAGGTTTCTGAATTCAAAGCACTGCTCAGAGAGCTAGAGCTGGAAGGTGGCACAATTTAACAAAAAATAGCCTAGTGAGAATGATATTATTATAAAAATGATAACCCATGCTACTTATTTGCTTCATCTTCTGTGTACTAAAGCCAGAGCTTGGCAGAGTTCTATAGCACTTTCCAGAAGAGAGAGATTGAAACTCTATGGTGTAATTGATTGAGTAATGACTGCCAAAGGACATCTGCACCCAGAGCCATGGAATGCGTTTGGAATAAGGGTCTCTACAGATATACTTAAGGTAATTACATGGAGAGAAATCATCCTAAATTAGGGTAGACCCTAAATTCAATGTCAGGTGTTCTTATTAGAGTCAGAAAAGAAGATGACAGACAAAAAGACACAGAGGAGGCCACGTAACCACAGAGGCAGAGGATGCAGTGAAGCTTTCACAAGCCAAGGAGCACCACAGGCCACCAGAAGCCAAAAGATGCAAGGAGAGACTTTCCCGTAGAGCCATCACAGGGAGGATGGCCCATTGACATCTTGATTTCAGACTTCTAGCCTTCAGAACTATAAGAGAAAAATATTTCTACTGCTTTAAGCCGCCAAGTCTGTGTTAGTTTACCAAGGCAGCCCTAGGAAACAAATACAAGGACTCTGGGGGGGGCATCAAATACGTTTTCCCATGAAAAGTAAAGGAAGGAAGAATTCACTACCTTGCCCTCAGGCTTATTTCTCTGCTTAACTGAGATTCCATCCCTTCCATGTGACCCTTGGACTACTGTTACAGAACCTGACACCTAGCAGGTGCTCAGTACATCTTTATGGAATGAATATATGACACTTTGTCATTAGCAACTCCAAGTATTAGCTACTAGCTATTGAGCACCTAATACTTCCCAAGCACACTTTGATGAGCATGATATACATTTTCTCTAAACGTCACAAGAATATTGCAAAGAAAGTATTGGTGTCCCCTTCTTGCTTCTGAGAAAACTGAACACCACAGGGGAAAACTGAGCTGCCAACATCTAGTTAACAACAAGCAGAACAAAAAAACAAGTTTGTCTTAGTCCAAAGTCTACATTCTAACTTCCACATGGCAGGAGGTCCCTGTAACTCGGAAAGAAGTTGTCCGAAGCAGAGCGGTTGTTTTTGTCAACTAGGGGTTTGACAATGTTGAAAGACAAATCCTGAAGTTTGGATTTCAGCATGGAAATGCCTTGACAAAAGCCACCTTGATCCTTACTCAATCATCTGACGCTACTTACCATCACCTTCTCTACCTATTATGAAGGACTTTGGCAATTATGGCCAAACTAGCAGGGGAGTAGGCTGTCCCAGCAGACAGTGGGGCTCATGTTGCTGGAGATGGCTAAGTTCTTGATCATACTTGAAAGGATGATCCCCAGATCACTGAGAATATTTTATTCTATGAGACCACCTCAAATGACAGATCAAAAAATGAAAGGATGGAGTAGATATAAAAAGGCAAAAGGAAAGAACAAATATTAAGTAAGTTAGCTTTTTAAAATGGCCCCAAATACTGCCTGGAAGAGAGTAAACATTTGATTTTTGTTGTCTAATTATCAGTTTTGCAAAAGCACTTTAAGGAAGTTTAATAGCATAAGAATCCAGTTTATTTTTTAAAACATTTGAACAACATTATAACATAAACTTAAGAAGGCTGCATAAATCCTCTGAGGTGCATTTATGAGAATTACGTGAGATGATATTTGAAAATTCCTGCCACTGCTTCTGACACATAGTAAACTTGCACTAAGTGATAGTCATTTTCTTATTTTAAGTGATGGGCTCATAATATCTAGGAAAGAATAGCCCCAAAGTACAATTTTTAAAAATCTGTTTGAAGAATATTCATGACAAAGAAACCATGCTCAAGATATGTTTACTGGGGAAAGTAAAATGCATAAATGTAAATATATATGTAATTGTGCAACACCATTTTTGAAAAAAGCATAATTGAAGCTTACATGTACTGATATTAATCTATTATGTTCAAGCATGCCTATGTTTACAGCTGCATGGATTTTGCAGATGGATTTTCAATAACAAATATATGTACTTATATACAGAGGTACGTCAAATTCAATAATATTAATAATTCCTTTTACTGTCTGCACAGTCATTCACTTTAAAAAAGGATTTCTGTATAAATAGTGTGATGCTTGTGGATAAAATTTAATATTTGTGGGTAAAACTTAATTTGATTCCAGGATGCTATTTAGTATTGAATGCATCATTAGCCAAAAAAAAAAAAAAAAAATCATTCTTTTTGGAGTGGCTACATGGCACAGAATTTGTTGCTGAAATCTACACCAGAGGATGTTTTGATTAACATAAGGGTTGGTAAAAATACATGTCACTGATGACTAGAGTAATGTTCCAGATGATGAGATTATGGGATCCACCACTCTTACATCAGTACTGTGGATCCAACTGCCTGGCAGCGTGTGTGTAACACTTGAGGCCCAGGGCCACACGGGTTGCGTCTGCATGTTCTGCAAGACCCACACCACCCCACCCAGACCTGAACCTGGCGGACCCTGAGTCCTGATCCCTCTGAGCCCACTTTCCATGGCCAGGGTCAGTCTGAGTTCTGGGAAGGTGTTCCTGGAGCTGTGGAAAAAAATAGTGAGCTTGCATGTTTGTATTCCTGCGTGCAATTACTTGTTGTGCCTTTGACTGAATTTTGTGGCATCATTGATTTACTGTAACAAAACATCTTTTTTAAAAGGCAGGATTTATTGAGAGGACAGAAAATCTCCCACAGAGGGAGGAGACCCAAGGGGGTTGCCAGCAACGAAACATTTAATAGTGAAGTTGAAGGAGATGTAAGCTACAGACTCTGTTAAGCTCTCTGAGAAAAGTTTTAACGATATATACCCACCAGATATATGCCAATTAACACATATATCGTAAATGCCGAAAATATAGATAATATTTTTAAGTATTAGAATGTACCATAAATTAATCATTTATTATGTACTCACATTTATTTCCAGACTTGTTGATTACCCTGTGTATATGTATATATGTATATGTGTGTGTACACATATACACACGTGCAATTTTACATACACATCTGGGAGTTGAAAAAAATATATAGGTACGCTCATGGTTCACAAAGATTACCTCTAGATAATTTTTATTTTCTTCTTGATTATTTTTTAAAATGTTCTAGATTTCCTTAAACAAATAAAGCAAACATTGTATAATAAAAACGCAATAAATGCTATAAAAATCTGCATTCACACTTCACAGTTGCAGACTTGCTCAAAGGAAACAGATGGCTGTTAGCCCTGTAACATTCTGTCTCCTAAAATTAGAGCCAGAGACTCCAGCGTGATCCATTGCACGAAATGGATTTCAGATTTAAAAATGCAAATAGACATAATTGCAGAGCACTAACCTTATCCGTGGGAGTAGGGGTGGATCTGGTCAGCCCAATAATTTATTCAAGGATATGTATTGAATGCAGACACTGTGCTCAAGCGGTGTACAGGGCAGTTTAGAAAAGAAACATGTTCTTGTTCTCATGGAACTTTTAACTCCGTTGACAACTTCAATGCAGTTATGGGTACAACGCTAGTCTCTCTTCCTAGATAAAAATTTCTACGAAGGCAGAGATCTGTCTGCTTTGTTTACAATTAATCTTCTAGGTCTCTCCTCACTTGTGTCATATAGCAGGTGCAAAATAAGCATTAGTCAAATTGAAATGTAAAATATTTGCTAGTGAATTTCAACCCAATGGAAATCAGTTCATCAGAACTTTTGAGTGCCTGATGCCAGGTCCCTGGTTAAGTTCCAAAATAAGAGCAGCATATGGGCCTTGAGCCCCTGAGGCCCATGCTCTTTCTGGAGAGTCAAGTCAGAGTGTGATCTTTGCCATGACAGGGTTATGTACAAAGTATACAATGACACGCGTGGAGAAGGTTACATTTCTCAAAGGTAAGGAGTCACTAAAGATACCTTTCGAGTCATTCCAGATCTGGGTTTTAAAGGATAAGGGTCAGTTGGGTAAAAAGAGGAGAAAGAACATTCTAAGCAAGGAGAAGCAACTTGTGTATTTGCATTGATGGCTAAAACAGTCCATGGTATATTTCAGTAACTGGCTATGCAGGGTATTTAAGTAAGTAGCGGGCTTTCAAGTCACAGCAAGAAGGTAGGCTTTTGTCATACTGGAGGAGATGAGTGACCTTGGAATATTTATAAGCCGAAGAGAGACCACTGGATATATTTTCAATAAACTTCTTGTGCAGCTGTATGTGGGATGTCCTCTGGGGACGGGGTGGTCAAGAAAGTGGGGAAGAGAGGCTGGAAGGAAGAGAGGGGAGACAGCAGGAGATGGCAAATCTTGAGAAGAAAAAGAGTGACTGGAATTAAGAGCTATTTCTAAAGTCACATTCACATAATTTAGGAGCAGCGCTTACTCATTCAGCAAATATTTGTTGATTTAACAAATTAATTAATCGACTAATTAATAACTCAAAGTACATTAAGTTCAACAGTCATATCAAATTATTGGAGAAAATATTTTGGAATGTGTTCTATCAAACACATTGTGTCATTGAAACATACTTTGTGAAGTGCTCTTTTATATCGTAATGCTAAATTACATCTAGTCTCATTGAATAATAAAAGTATCAACAATAATTATATCTCATAATCTTTATAACCGTGAAACTCGCTTGATCATCTCAAAACCCGTAACTGAGAAGAGAAGATAAATTATAGTTATCCCTATTTTTAAAATAACAAAAGAAAAATGATTCTTAGACAAGGTAAGACACTTGCATGATGTCAACTTTTAAGTAAATGCTGGTGTGCGGGTATGTGTAGGTTTGTAAAACACTAAATCTGGCCGGGCTCGGTGGCTCAGCCTGTAATCCCGTGCCTTTGGGAGGCTGAGGTGAGTGGATTGCCTGAGCCCGCGGGTTCGAGATCCACCTGGCAGCGAGACCTCATCTCTACAATAAGTAAAAAAATCAGCCGGGCGTGGTAGCGCATGCCTGTAATTCCGGCTACTTGGAAGGCGGAGGCGGAAGGATCGCCGGAGCCCAGCAGGTCGAGGCTGCAGTGACCGGGAGCGGCCACTGCATTCCAGTCTGGGCAACAGAGTGAGACTCCAACTCAAAAAACAAACAAACAAACAAAACCACTAAATCTGAGGTTATACCACAAGAATAAACTGTAAGAAAAGAAAGAACAAGAAAAAAATTCTTCAGCTTGTGCTATGAAAGAATTATAGCCCAATCTGGTCATGATTAGCCCTCTAATAATAAATAATAATAATATATTGATATCTAATAATAAATAAATAGTTCTAAGAATACTATAAAAATTCACATAAATGATAACTTCTGCACCAATCAATTTTATCTTAAAGAAACTATTTTTTTTTTAATTGCAAACATGATGTAAGGCATAGAAGAAGTGATTGTTCTTTGACTGGGCTGAATTAACCGGAATTTCCTCTGCTCAAGAATTTACTTTAATTCTGTTGACATGATCAATTATTTTTTCAGAATAGTGGTAGTGAGTCTAAATAACATAGTTTTAACCTAGCAAAACTCTTAAAATAAAATAAATAAGTATTGTTTTTTGTGCTTGAAAAATGCCATTCCTTTTGGACATGTCATCAAAAGAAAAATCTTAGGTTCTAGCTGATTACTGAGGATAAAATGAGTAAAAGATATTGGTTTCTTTCTCTTATTTATATATTGGTGGACAGATTTGAAAATAAAGACATATCTCTTACATTTTAACACCTTTGTCCATCAAACTCATCTTCAAACTTCATCCACTATGTCTTCCAAAACTTTACCTTTCTATGATGTCTCCTTCACTCAGCCGCCATTCAATTTTGAAGCAAATGTTAGAGTATCTCTCTCTCCTGAACAAAGCCCTCCAATGGCTGTCATTTCATTTAAAATTGGATTCAAAGTCCTTGCTTGGAACCATGAAGCTCTGATTAAGCTCATTGCTTTCTTCTGAAACTTCCCCAATTTCTAGACTTCTATCTTTTTCTGTGCCTTGCCTCTGCCATCCTATTGCTGATTTTTTCCTGAGCATTCCATATTCTTTTTCAAATTTATATGGCCAGGGTTTCAGAATTTTGCTAGCTGGAATCAGTAGAACTTTACAAATTTGGATGTGAAAAGGGGAAAGAAGTGAGAAGTTTTTAGTTTGTCTTTCTTCACTTTGACAAATTAATAGAATAACTTTATTCTGTAAAACTACAAACAACAATGAAAATTTATGACTGTTTAGGAAGCAATAGAAATTACTTCATAATAATGACTGAGTATATTTTAATTGTGATATCAGCCTCTTCTTTGTGTCACAGAATGAAGCTGCCCTAAGGGAATGATGGGGCATAGACTATGTGATTCACCCATACTTTTCAGGAATGGACAGCACAGACTTAAGAGATACAAAACTTTAAATTCAGGATGTCTTGTCAGTCATCTTAAAATACCCAACTGGCCAGGACGGACACATGACCTATTGCTTAGAGGAAACAAAAGGGCACTTCTAAGACCCAAAGCTAGATGACTGTAAATTATACAGACATGAGGTAAATGGAGCAAGTTCTGATTCAACAGAGGGCTAAGTAGAGCCTCATGACAAGCGAGGGACTCAAAGAAAGAGATTGGAGGCACAAAAGGTGAGCAGAAACCTGCAGAAGACAATAACATCTGCAGTGTATGTAGCAAGCTGGTGGTTGTGTCAGGGATGCATAAGTAACCCCCCTCCCCAATCAATAAGGTAAAGACAAAAAAGTTCAATAGAAAATTAAACAAGAAATGTACAGAAGGAATGAAAATATCAACAAGTAAATAAAAAGCTGTTGTTGTCCAGGAAAATGCAAGTTAAAGCAACAATAAATACTATTTCTTACTAAATTTGCAAAAAATGGAAATATGAATAATAGTCACTTTAACAAGGAAGATGGAAAACAAAAGGTCTCTGACACTCTAGTGGGAAAATGTGTTTGCAGAGCCCATTGACAGGATAAACTGGCATTATTTACTGTTGGGAGCCAACATCTATAGCTACATGGCTGAGGCCTGTAAAGGCCCATCTGGAAGATCGCCTCTGACATAGGATATCAGTTATACCTATGATATTGGCATGTGATTAGTGACCAGTGAGCATACATGGCAGAAAAATTTATAAGTAAATCTCTATACATCTGATGGAAAGTTGCACAGTAAGAATTACTTTATATGACCTTGTCCCTTCTAAGTTTTACTTCTTTCTAGATATTTTTTAACTATTTCCTGGTAGACTGGGTAGTCAGCTTTGGAAAGCTGTTTCCCCTAGAGCTAAGATTAGAAACTAAATTACCATGATAGTTTTGTCGCCCTGCCCCTAGCCAGGCAGAATGTTTTCTTTTGTTTTGTTAATTACCGAAACTCTGTCTGCTTCAGCCCATGGCCGCCATCTTGGCCGCCCTGCATTTCCTTGTTCAAGAGTGTGACAGCTACTATTTGATTTTTAGAGTAGACTTGTTAGGATAAAATATATACATATACACTCATAGCTGCGTAAATCTATGCTTGCTGTTTTGTTTCCTTTTGCTACATTATTCAAGTGTAATAGTTACTATATGATTTATAAAAGAATTAACGATAAGGTATTAGCTTAATAGGATATAGCATAGTATTAAAGTCCAATAACTAGATCATATAAAAATTAAAGTTTAGATATATGAAACTCATATGAATTATAGTAAAGTTTGGTAGTTTAAGAATAAGTTTTAACTGAGTTATAAGGCATTACGTTAAATCATAATAGGATAATAGTATAACTAACAGCTAAGTCATTTAAGTAAACTTATAGATTATAGTATAGTGTTAAGTTGATAATATTAATCGTTAAAAATATTTGGAGTCAGTGAACTTGGATTGAACCTAGAGTTAACTCAGAAAAGCTTTTTGTATTAATCAGGGTATAGAGCAAAGAGTATAATATGAATGATTCATTGAACATTATGGAAAACACTTTGAACGATTTGTATTGAAATTGTGCACCTGTGACCTTAATGTAAGCACGGCAGGCATCATGGAATTCGAATTGTTTGCTTGGAAATTGCAGATCTCATGGTGGTCTTGTGATGCATAGTTTGTAAAGCACGAAACTTGTACGCCCCCAGTGAGTGATTATCACATTGCTGGAGGGTATAGAAAATGGTATATAAGTTGGAAAAGGTTTGAATAAAATCGGCTCCAGTCCTGATCAGACTGTTCCCAGAAGAACTGCCTCCGAGTGGTCTTCTCGCTGTCCAGATTCTCTGGTGCGGGTCCTAATCCACCCTTGGTCAGTGCTGGTCACCGACAATTTACAATTCTAGGAATCTATCCTAAAGAAACATCTTCACTAGAACCCAGAAAATCAGGCATATAGACAGCTCATCGTGTTATTGCAAGGAAGCAAAAATCGGAAAACAGACGCCTACTTGTCAAAGAAAGGCGAAGTGTCTTGGACAATGCACAGAACACTGTTAGCCTCTAAAATAGCCAGGTGCATCTTTATTAGCATGTATAATTATCTGAGACTTTTTTTCCATTTTCAAATTAAGAAAAACAGTATAACTTCAATTGGTAATAAATAAAAATCACAGAAAAAAAACAGCCCGACAGGCAAAGCGACACTATATGCA
Source organism: Carlito syrichta (assembly GCF_000164805.1). Lineage (NCBI taxonomy): Eukaryota > Metazoa > Chordata > Mammalia > Primates > Tarsiidae > Carlito > Carlito syrichta. The sequence goes on along the minus strand of NW_007252358.1, from coordinate 136,083 downwards.
TAAAGACTTTTAAAATGAGGCTGGGACAAAAGAGGCCTTGTGCCTAGCAGGTCTCTGGTAATTACCCACAGAGAGAGGAGGGGTCTGAGGGCAGGAGTTAAGGAGGATCTCACTTGGTGTTCAGTGTTAAATGGAATTTTAACTGGACTGGACTTGTTGCAAAAGAGTGGAAAGTTGCAAAATTTAAAGAAAGAAATGAGTGACTGCTCCAAAGTGACGAGGGTACACAACCCGGTTTTCAGTTCCTAAGGGCCTTATATGAAGCTTCAAACAATGACTTGCATGAACATGAAATTGATTTATTTCTTAAAGCACTCATCTAAGGAAATGCAATTACAGAACTGAAAAAGAGCAAGAGAATACCCAAACATAGTATTTGCATATAACCTGTGACTATGAACATGGTGTATAAAATACCATTTTCTAGAAAATTTTTTTAAAAATGCAACCATCTGCTTAGTCAAAGCTGCAGTATCCTGCATGTTTTAATTGCATGTAGTAAGTACAGTGATATCTTTATCACTATACCCAAGGTGTCAATTGCTCAGAAAATTGAATGAGCAGTGGAACTGAGTTGCAGAAACCTTATTGCTAGAACTTAGACTTTACCTAGTTAACACTGACAATTTCCTAGACGAATAAATGCATTCCAGAGGAAGGCAAGGAATTTTTTGATTGCAGGAAACAGCAAAAAACTTTTCTTAAAAAGAGCAAAAGGGGAATTCATTGGATAGATAAAAGTTACTCACAGTGTTATAAAACGATAGCACTCATTAGATGCTAATTTTACTCTGGGAAGTTATAAAAAAACAACATGCGTTCATTTACTCCTTGCAGTATTCCCAAGACTATTTTGTTCCCTTTAAGTGTAATAAGTACTTTATATTCTCTCAACAATTACTACTGTGTCCGTTTTCCAGGTAGGCAAACCATCGATGAAGATGATGTAGAACTAGAAGTCAAGTCAAGCAGTCAGATTCCAGGGACTGCACGTTTAGTCACTATTAAATTATGTCTCTGTAGAGTTATTTCTGAGGAAGCGGTGGTTCAGTCAGTGGCTACATATCCTAGCCTCTCCTGCATCCTTCGCCCAGTGAATGGGGCAAAATAATGTGTGCTATTTTAAACCTTCTGCATAATTTTTCATGTTTTCTCTTTTGCCACCTGCCTGAAAGACATCAGTGCCCTGGATGAATTTAGGAGCCACATGTTGATGATACCCCAACCTCCACCAGCCTAGGTCCACGATGACTACGTGAAGCACAATCCCTCCCCCTCACCTTATATCCACTTTACTTAAGGAAGAAATACATTTCTCTCACGATAAAGTGCTGAGATTTCAAGATTTATCTACTATAGAGACTAGTATTGCCTTAACTAATACACAGACATAGAAAATGTTGTAAAAATAACAGAGAACCGTAAAGGAGAGATTGGGCATCTGAGGAAATCTCCCCAGTGGAGGTAACATTAGATATATATAATTGAAAATGTCTCCCAAACCTCACTGTATCCTAGGAAGAACACAAGTTTGAAGTTAAAGGACTTTGTGAGTAGATAAGGACTCTGAAGTGCTAGAATTTCCCAGGCTGTCTGGAAGACATGTGGCCACAAGAAAGGCCAAAACTAGAAGGGCTACCATCTTCTATTTCCTACTCTGACCTAACTGGGTTCTATTCATTGTGCTTTCTGGGCATCTACTGTTTGCCCAGGGGTCTGTGCTAAAGCCAGCGAGAAAACAAACAAAGGTAAAATTGCCTATTTTTTTCTCTCTCAAAAATTGTTTAACCTAAGGAAGGACAAATGGGCTTGGTCTTGAAGAAGGTGATGGGTGAGGGTTTTAGGTTCTTTCAAATGCTCTCTCCATTTGGTGTTCTCTCATGAGTCGGAATGTATGTGGTATGAACAGCCAAAGACTGTTTTGAGTGTCTAGATACCAAATATCAGGGTGATTTTGAGGAGAGAATCTCAATTCATCATCTCCTGGATCATTTTTTTTTTTGCACTAGTAACTTATCTGTCAAGAATTACTCCATTTATATTGAATTTTATTGTGCACTAAACAGCTTTATGGATACTATTCTGTTTAAGTCTCAAGATAACTTTCTGAGACTGGCATCATTATGATAATTCAAAAGAGTGAAATGTGGCTCAGAGTGAAGCTGTGTGCTGAAACGTGTCCAGGCAGAAAGAGAGCTAGGGTGTGAGCCTAGGGCTGCACCATCCACTCCAAGAGCAACGTCTACTCCCCATGTGTCCATTCCCCATTTCCTTCCACTGAGATTTTCCTGACTCCTAATTCCCTTCTGCCGAGTAGCTGTTTCCCTTCTGAGTCTCCCTCCTCAAGCTGAATTCTCAAGCTGCAGCATCCACCTCACTCCACTTCAACAAACCTGATTGGGGTGGGGCGGGGGAGGTGAGGAGGGAGGGAGAAAACAGAAAATAGCTCAGCAGATGTTTCCAGATATGCGTTTTTTTTAAAAAGTGCAAGTTGCTAATGTGGAGGTTTATTCTGGGGCCTGCCAGTGTTAGCAGATGTTTGAGAAGGCGAATACCTGCTTAGACATTTATTCATAGAAATTGATAGCAGGTTTGCATAAAAAGTCAATCTTTAAAAAAAGATAATGTAATAGGGTTTCTTATACAGATTCAGCATGTTTATTCTAGATTAATTATTGGGGACTGATTTGGACCTATATTTATTCTTGAATCTTTGTACTTCTGAAAATGAGGTCATGCAAAAGGAGAGATAGAAATAGACAGTGCCTACAGACACGGGCTAGAGAATATAATTAGGGAACACAATACCAAGAAACTCTGACACTCAGAGGCTGGAGATCCTATTAATTGCTGCTATGTTACTTTTGGACATAAATATTTACACTTCATTTCTCATTAAAATTCTGCTTCTTAACATTTTAAACCTAAACTTCTGATTGCTGGATAATTAATGGCAAAATAACACATCAAGACTTTCAAGAAATTGAAGGTATGCAATTCCCACTCTGGGGATTCCTGGTGGGAGGGCATATACTCAACAATTTTGTTCAGTAAACAGTAACTGCCGATCTACCTATTGATAAGGACTTAAGTTTTGGATATTGTAAATAAGTATATAACAGCTCCTACTTTTGGGCAGCTTAAATCTCATGAATATCAAGTAACAAACGTGGTAGATCCCATAGTCTTCATGAAAAAAAAATCCTTATAAATGGGCATAAGTTTCAGGAATAAACTTCAGACAAGCCTGAGGCCTGCTTGGACTACAGGAAGAGAGTATGACCAGGAAAATGTTTCTTTGAAAAACTGTAAGAATGGTCATGGCAGGTTTGTAAAACGTTCTCATGTGATCTTCTCCAAGATCAATGTCTTGGGCAATGAGGTGCTTTTGGGGGTACCTGATGTCCAGAGAACTTTGTCCCTCAATTGGAAAACATACCTGGGGAGTTTGCTTTGATTATAGTCTGTTTATAGTGCCATCAGACATTTTTACTATGCATGCTGACATTTTAATGGTATCATTTCTCTGATTCTGCTCATAATTTTTCCATCAAGTACTATAACCTTGTGCTCTCACAGTGGAAGTCTTCCTTGATAGATGCTCATAATACTCTTCCATGGTTTATAACACCTTAGCATTCCCCCTTCCTGCTGGAAAGCTGGAATCTGTCAAAGTACTGCATTATTTGGCAACTCCTTGCATCTCCAGTTTCATTTACAGTGACCTCCACCAATAATAATAATTAGCCCTCTAAGAGGTTCACAGATGTACCAAGCTACTTCAAAACCCCGTAGTTTGGAGATTCTCTCCTTCTATCTGGACCATTGCTCTAAAATTTTGCTACAGAACAATAAGCTATTCATTCTTCATGCCTTCAGATCTTGAAGATTGTCCTGACCCATTGTTTATCTTTCCTGTGTGCCAGGTACTTACTTCTATTATTGTTATTATTTTACGCTGTTGGCATTATATATTTTCATGGCTATCTCCCCAAACATGTACTCATCGCTGTATCTCATCCCCAAGCATAGACCTTGCACATGGTGGGGGCTCACTACACAACTTTTTTTACTGCTTTAGTCAGAACACTTCCCATGGAAATAACAGGGAAAAGCTAGCTAACACACTAAAAAGAGAGTACTGGTTCACCTGAGTGGGAAACAAGGGGTTGAGCTGACCTTAGCTGTAACTCCACCCAGTGTCTCACATTGCTGGGACATAACATCACTTGACTCTGACTATACTTTTCTCTGAGAAGTGCTTTAGTCACAAACAGTTCAAATGGACATTTGCCAGGCAGTAGTGTCTTGTTGATCTGGGATTATAGTCTTGCATTTTATGACCTAGCATAAAGAGAGAACATCTCTCTCACCAGCCATATATAAATTCCCAGGGAAAATTCTGATTGGCTAGGATTGGATCTCATGCTTTGGCACTTGCTGAAGTTAAGAGGATAGGCTAAGATGATTGGAGACAGGTTGTGGTCAGTGACCTGCTTTCCCCAGCAGCTATAGAGTACTGTGATTGTCAGTCACATCTAAACCTTATAGAGCAGGTCAGAGGCAAAAAAGTATTGAGTGAGACCAAAAAAGGCAAAAAAAGGGATGTATGACAGAAAAAAACAACAGCTGCTTGTTACTCTAATTACTTTAGTGTGGTGAGTAAAGTATAGTGAGTTCTTAATAGATATTCATTTGCTTAGTTAATTTGCAAAAAAAAAAAAATGATTGTATCTTTCTCTCATCTAATCAATGACTTGCATAGTTACAAAGAAAAAGTTCAGCTATGGGGGTTTCGTGATTTTAAGTGTATTCCTTTGTTCAGGACCTAGACTCCCTTCAAGTTCACAATAAACAGTTTTCAGCTTTCAACATAAATTTTTACTTATATCAAGAGATTCTCAATCCAGCAATCCAGTTGGGCTACTTTTAGACTTCTGCCCACAAGCACAGGCATCAATCTGTTTCCTACAAAGTGTTGTTTGCTGTGATAATCTCACCTCCATCAAATGTTCCTATCTTTAACTCCTTGTTATTAAAAATGTGTGCATAAAATTCAGAAAAGATAAAGCCATGAGCTGAGATATCTGGCAACAACATACAGCAGAAAGACAACTTGTTTGGGAAATCTAGACTTAGTTTTAGGTATATGTTTACTACCAACTCACACAATTTTATCTATAAAGGTAAAAATGTTTTTAGATTATTTATTGGTATCTTTCAACAGTAATTCTCTATGCATATGTGGAAGACTCTAATGACAAGTACAAGAATTGAAAAGCTGTAGCTTCATTCAAAATACTAAAACTCACAACATGGCACATTAACCAATCTTCAAAGCTAACCAGGTTATTCACTCAATAAACACACAATGTAGCTTTGTGCTTTGGAGGAGACCAAATTATAGGATTCCAACCAAATTTTAAACAGTATGTTTTACTGCTTTCTTCAATCACTTTATGACTCTCCTGAAAGCAGTGATGTGCTATTCTCCAAGAGCTGCATTTACTTTTTGACTTCGGTAGCTCTGCTTAGGAAGTTTCCTCCACAGGAAAGCTCCTCTCCTCCATTTGGACATGTTCATATACTACCCATCTCTGAAGGTTTTAAAAAACAGGCCTGCTCTGCAAAACATCCCTATTTTCCTAGTTGCCTCTTTTTCCCACTGAGCTTTCACAACTCTTTGTTTATACTCTGAATAACTGTTGAACATGTCCTACCTGTGTTATAGTTATTGGGGAATTTGTCTCATCTCTCCCTCTGGTATGCAAGCACCAATCCGTTAGGATAGGATGCTTTTCATAGTTGAGCCCAGATGGGTTTTCCAGGAAGCCAAGACATTATCAAATCCCAGCACTGCTGCTGAGTCCTCAGGGAAATCATTTTGTCTCCATGATCACCAGATTACTTATCAGTAAAAATAATCGCCACTGAGACGTCTTCGAAAAGACAACATAAACCATCTAAATGAAATCACTTACCACTGTACTTTGTACATGGATCAAGTTTTTTCACTTACATTCAGTGAACACGCATAAGAGCTATTGAAGTTCTTCCTTTTTATTGCAGTTTGAATAAAATCCAGATTTTTCAATAGGGCTTACGAGGCTGGACATAAACCAACTCCCACTTCTCCTCTCTGTCATAACTTTTCATGTCTGTTTTAAAAATCTTTATTGGAGTATACTTGACATACAACAAACTGCACATATTTAAGTGTGAAATTTGTTAGATGTCAGCATACATACACCCTTATTAAACCATCACCACTACCAAGACAATTAAGTATTTTTACCCTCCACAAAGTTTACTTGTGCTTTTTTGCAATTCTTTCTTCCGACACCTTCCCTGCCACGCTCCTGTTCCATCTTCAGGCAACTACTAATCTGTTTTCTGTCACTGTAAATTAGTTTGCATGTCCTAGGACTTTACACGAATAGATTCATTTTCATCTGAATTTCATTCTGCCTATTTATTTTGAAATCATCTCTACTGTAGAGTAAATCAATAGTTTATTCATTTTTTATTTTTGTGTATTATTCCAGTCTATGGATATGTCACAGCTTGTTGATGGACGTTTGGGTTATTTCCAGGCTTTAACTATTGCAAATAATGTTTCTAGGGACATTTATATACAAGTGTCTATGTAGACATATACATTCATTTCTTTAAACAAACACCTAGTACTATAATAACTGGGCTATATAATAGTACAAGCTTAATTTTTTAAGAAACTGCCCAACTTTTTACCTTCCCGTCAGTAGTGTAGGCAAATTCCAATTGCTCCATATCCTTGTCTACATTTTCAATCAGCAATTTTTCTAATTTTAGAAACTCTGATAGGTGCATAATGGCATGTCACAGTGGTATTAATTTGCATTTCCTTAGGGACAAACAATGATGAGCACATTTTCATGTGGATATCTGTAATCCAAATGTCTTCTTTAGCAATGAGTTTGTTCAATCTGTTTTCCTATTTTCTAAATGAATTGGTTTACTTACTGCTGAGTATCAGAATTTCTAAACATACTTAAAATATAAGTTATTTATTAGATATATGCTTTGCAAATATATTTTTGCAGTCTGTGGTTTGATTTGTTCCCTTAAGAGTGTTTTCTGAAGAGTAGAAGATTTTGCTTTTGATGAAGTTCAATACAGCAAATTGTTCTTTTTTGAATTGTACTCTTAACACTGTATTTAGGAAGTTTTTGCATAACGTAAGGTTTCACAAGATTTGTCCTACCTTTTGTTTTAGAAATGCTGTAGTTAGATATTACATTTAAGTATATGACACATTTCATTCATTTTTTAATGTGACATAGGGTAATGATTAAAGATCATTTTGCATATATGTATTTTATTTTTCAGCACCATGTGTTGAAGACTTTTCTTCCTCTAATTGCTTTTGTGGCCTTGTCAAACATATATGTGTGGATCTTTTTCTGGACACTTTATTCTGTTCTATTGGTTATTTTTCAATCTTTACAATAATTTCACACCACATTATTACTCTAACTTTATAATGAGAACTAAATTAAAGTTATAAAATAAAGCAGTACTTCTCTTTCAACTTACTTTTTTTTCAAAGCTGTTTTGCTATTTTAGATTGTTTGCATTTCCATGTAAAAGCAGCTTACAATTTTTTAGAAAAGAAATAAAGCCTATTAAGATCCTGTTGGATTGCACTGAGTCCATAGAACAATTTGTAAAGCATCAGCTTCTTAATCACCTAAAGTTTCCTTAAACACAAACATGGTATTTATATAGCTCTTTAATTTTGCTCAGCAATTTTGTAGTTTCCAGTATAGTTTTTTTTACATATTTTGTCAGATTTATCTCTAGGTATTTCATATTTTTATGCTATTCTAAATGGCACATTCTTTACATTTTAATTTCTAACATTCCTTACTAAGATAAAGAGATACAACTGATTTTTACAGTGCAGTCTTGTATCCTGAAAGTTTGCTAACTTTTCCTATTAGTTTTGGAAGTTTTTTGTTTTGTTTGTAAGTAGCTTTATTGGGTTTTTTCTATGTAAATAATCAGAAATCTGCATATAAAAATTTTATTTCTTTCTTTTTGATGCAAATAATTTCTTTTTATCTTCTGCATCAAGAGCTAAAATATTTGGTGCAATGTTAAATAAAGATGGTAAGACTGTGTTAGAGTGTGAGATCCCCACCCCCCCCCAAAAAAAAACTGTATGGTGGAACATTGTCAATTTGGGGGATGATATTTATCAGGTTAAAAACTATTTGTTTCTCTATTTTCACATTTGTTGGAGCTTTGAAAATAGATGGATATTGGATTTTATAGATATGGTATTTTGTGTACATATATATGTATATGCATTTTAATTTCTAACTTTCTTTTTTTATTAATCAATATTTTTTTATTATGGTTTTGTGGGGTACAGTTAAGGGTTAGGTGTACAATTACATTTCATTCAGGCACCCTGTTGATAAGAGGTGTTTTCCCATCCCCAGACAGATATTTGCTACTGTTAATCCCATCCTCCCCCCATAGTTTCCCAGTACCGTCAGTCATTTTCTTATAGTATTACATTGGATGTTCAAGGTCCATTATATGAGTGAGAACATGTGATTCTTGGATCTTTGTTTCTGTGAGAGGTCACTCAGTATTATAGACTCTAGTTCCATCCAGGTTGCTGTGAAATTCATGATTTTGTTCTTTTTTATGGCTGCGTAGTATTCCATCGTGTATATGTACCACATTTTTTTAATCCAGTCCTCTTTTGATGGGCAGCATGGTTGTTTCCAGGTTCTTGCTATTGTGAACAACGCTGCGATAAACATATGTGTGCAGGTATCTTTTTTATAGAGTGATTTGTGTTCTTCAGGGTATATTCCCAGTAGGGGGATTGCGGGATAATATGGAAAGTCTATTTTTAGAGCTTTTAGGAATCGCCACACTGCTTTCCACAGAGGTTGCACTAGTTTACACTCCCACCAACAGTGTAGAAGTGTTCCCTTTTCAGCACACCCTCTCCAGCAGCTGTTATTTTTTGAGTTGTTGATAATTGCCATTCTGACTGGAGTTAGGTGGTATCTCAGTGTGGTTTTGATTTGCATCTCCCTGATGATTAGTGAGGTTGAACATTTCTTCATGTGTTTGTTGGCTGCTCGGATGTCTTCTTTTGTGAAGTGTCTGTTCATATCTTTTGCCCATTTTATAATGGGGTTGTTTGTTTTCTTCTTTTCAGTATGTTTCAGTTCCTTGTAGATCCAGGATTTAAACCTTTGTCAGACCTAGAGTTGGCAAATACTTTTACCCAGTCTGTAGGCTGTCTCCCTGCTCTCTTGATGGTTTCTTTGGCTTTGCAGAAGCTTAACAATTTAATAAGGTCCCACTTGTCTATCCTCTCTCTTATGACCTGTGGGTTTCGGGTTTTGTACAAGAATTGGATGCCAGTTCCGATTTCCATGAGGGTAGTTCCTTCTTTTTCTAAGGTTCTTATGGTTTGAGGTTTTACATTTAGGTCTCTGATCAATTTGGAGTTAACCTTTGTGCATGGAGATAGATAGGGGTCCTGTTTCAATCTTCTGCATGTGGTCAGCCTGTTTTCCCATCACCATTTACTGAACAGGTTCTCCTCTCCCCAGTGGTAGGTGGTGGGGGCTTTGTCGAAGATGAGTTGGTTGAGAAATTGAGATTTTGCTTCTGGAATCTCAATTCTGTTCCATTGATCTATATGCCTGTTCCTGTACTAATACCAAGCTGTTTTGATGATTGCAGCTTTATAGTAAAGTTTGAAGTCTGGTATAGTGATATCACCTGCTTTGGTTTTTTTTTTTTGCTGAGGATTGTTCTGGCTATTCTTGGACGTTTGTGTTTCCATATGAATTCCTGTGTTTTTTTCTAGGTCTGAGAAGAATGTTGTTGGTAATTTAATGGGTATTGTATTAAATTTGTAGATTGCCTTAGGTAAGATGGACATTTTCACAATGTTGATTCTTCCAATCCATGAGCATGGGATATTTTTCCACTTGTTCATGTCAGCTTTGATTTCTTTGAGCAGTGTTTTGTAATTTTCATTGTAAAGGTCTTTCACGTCTCTGGTTAGGAAGATGCCAAGGTATTTCATTTTTTTGTGGCTATTGTGAATGGAATTGTATTTTTCATTTGGGTTTCTGTTTGTTTATTATTGGTGTAGAGAAATGCGATTGTCTTTTGTACATTTATTTTGTATCCTGAGACTTTACCAAAGGCCTTTATCAATGTAAGGAGGCTTTTGACACATTCTCTTGGGTTTTCAAGGTACACAATCATATCATCTGCATAGAGAGATAACTTGACTTCCTCTTTTCTATTTGAATACCTCTGATTGCCTCCTCTTCTCTGATTGCTCTAGCCAGGACTTCAATACTATGTTGAACAGGAGGGGTGAGAGTGGGCATCCTTGTCTAGTTCCAGTTTTCAAGGGAATTGGTTCCAATTTTTGTCCATTTAGGAGTATGCTGGCTGCGGGTTTCTCGTAGATGGCTTTTACTATTTTGAGGTATGTTCCCCGTATGCCTAGATGTTCAAGGGTTTTTATCAAGAAGGGGTGCTGGATTTTATCAAAAGCTTTTTCTGCATCTAATGATATGATCATGTGGTTTTTGTTTTGACATCTGTTGATGTATTTAATTACATTTATGGTTTTACGAATGTTGAACCAGCCTTGCATCCCAGGAATGAAGCCTACTTGGTCATGGTGGGTGATTTTTGAGATGTATTGCTGAATCCGGTTTGCTAGGATCTTATTGAGAATTTTAGCATCTATGTTCATCAAAGATATTGGCCTGTAGTTCTCTTTCTTTGTTGGATCTTTACCTGGCTTGGGTATCAATGTGATGTTGGCTTCATAAAATGATTTGAGGAGAGTTCCATCTTTTTCAATCACCTGAAATACCTTCAGTAGAATTGGTATCAGCTCCTCCTTGAATGTTTTGTAGAATTCTGCTGGAAAGTCATCTGGACCAGGGCTTTTTTTTGTAGGAAGTTTTCTTATTACGTAGTCGATTTCCTTGATTGTTATTGGTCTATTTAGGGTCACAATTTCTTCTTGTTCCAACCTAGGTAGGTTGTGTGATGTCAGAAAGTCTTCCATTTCCTTCTGGTTTTCAAGTTTGTTTCCATACAAGTGTACGTAGTAGTCTCTAATGATCTTTTGTATTTCTTCAGGGTCAGATGTGACTTCATCTTTTGTGTTTCTGATTGTGCTTATTTGGTTTTTTTCTCATTTTTTCTTGGTCAGTCTACCTAGGGGACCATTGATCTTGTTTATCCTTTCGAAAAACCAGCTTTTTGTTTCACTGATTTTTTTGTATTATCTTTTTGTCCTCTATGTCCTGGATTTGGGTTTTTATTTTAGTGATCTGGATTCTTCTGCTGAAATTAGGGTTTTTGTGGTCTTGATTTTCCAGCTTCTTTAGGTGGCTTGTTAGGTTGTTAATTTCTGTTCCTTCCATTTTCTTCATGTGTGTTTGTAGGGATATAAATTCCCCTCTTACTACAGCTTTCAGGGCATCCCAGAGATTTTGGTATGATGTTTCTTCATTTTAATTTGTTTCCAGGTATCTTTTGATCCCTGTTTTGATTTCGTCGTTGACCCAGGAGTTGTTTAGCATCATGCTGTTTAGTGTCCATGTCTTTGTGGGTTTTGGAGGGACTTTGTTGGTGTCAAAGTTTATTTTTATTCCACTGTGGTTCGAGAAGGTACATGGTAGAATTTCAGTCCTTTTAAATTTGCTTATGCTTGATTTATGGCCGAGTATGTGGTCGATCTTAGAATATGTTCCATGTGGTGATGAGTTGAATGTGTATTCTATGGTCTTTGGATGGAGTGTTCTGTAGATATTAATTAAGTCCATTTGGTCCAAAGTCACATTGAGGTTCTGGACCTCCTTGCTGATTTTTTGTCCTGATGATCTGTCTAAGGTTGTGAGTGGGGTATTAAAGTCCCCAGTTATGATAGTGTTAGAGTCGATATCTTTCTTTAGTTTTCCAAGAAGTTGCTTTATGAAAGTTGGCACACCCATGTTGGGTGCATATATGTTTAGGATGGATATTTCTTGTTGATGGATTGAGCCTTTTATCATTATGTAGTGACCTTCTGTATCTTTTTTGATTTTTAATAGCTTGAAGGGAATTTTGTCTGAAATTAAGATCGCTACTCCTCCTTTCTTTTGTATTCTGTTCGCCTGAAAGTTTGTTTCCCATCCTCTTACTTTGAGTCTGTGGGTGTCCTTTCTAGTGAGGTGAGTCTCTTGAAGGCAATAGATTGTTGCCTGATGATATTTTATCCATTTTGCCATTCTATGTCTTTTCAGTGGTGCATTTAGTCCGTTCACATTTAGGCTAATAATCGAAATGCAAGAGTTGATCCCTGTCATAAGGTTCTTACAGAGCTGTTCCTGTTTGTTTGTTGTCTTTCTTTGGGTTTTGGAGTTGGTTCATGTGTGTTTTTAATCTTTTGCCTGTACTCTTGTGAAGAATGCTGTTGTTCTTTTTTCTTTTTCTTCTGTATTCAGTACTTTCTTAAGTGTTTCTGTAGAGGTGGTCTGGTGGCAGCGTAGATTCTTAGGTATTGGATATCTGGAAAATATTCAATTCTCCCTCACTAATGAAGCTTAGTTTGGCTGGGTAGGTTATCCTTGGTTGAAATTGTTTCTCTTTTAGAACTTTGAAGATAGGGCTCCAGGCTCTCCTGGCCTGAAGGCTTTCTGTGGATAAATCTGCTGCTATTGTAATTGGTTTTCCCTGGTAGGTAGTCTGGCCTTTTTCTCTTGCTGCTTTTAGGATTTTTCCTTTTATAGCTACTTTGTTTAGGTGAATTATTATGTGTCTGGGAGTTGGTCTTCTCATTTGTTGTCTTGCAGGGGTTCTCTGAATTTCTTGTATTTGAATTTTTTCATCCTTAATGAGATGAGGGAAGTTTTCTTGAATGATTTCATGAAATGTTTGTTCCAGTGTGGCTTATGTTTCTCTCTCTGCCTCAGGAAGCCCAATTACTCTTAGATTTGGTCTCTTGAAGTGATCATTCATCTCTTGCAGGTTTTGTTCTGTCTTTTTGAGCTTCTTTTCTATGCTTTTGACAGTTTGGGTTAGTTCTGTGTTTTGGTCTTCGAGCTCTGAGATTCTTTCTTCTGCTTGGCTGATTCTGCTTTCCATGCTTATTAGTCTGTTGTTCATTTCCATCACAGTATTCTTTACTGCTGTCATTTCTGACATCAGATCCTTCCTATTTTGCTCTTTTCTCTCCTCAATTTTTTAAATTCTCTCCATTAATGTCTTGATGTCTGGGTTTGTTGCATGTAACCAGTCAG